>NW_026110406.1:0-122919 GCF_024679095.1 Eriocheir sinensis | reverse complement strand
TTCGTTATTGCATTAACATTGATCGTGGGAACTGCGTAGTTGATGTAATTTTAAAAATACGTGTGACGTGTGTGTGTGTGTGTATGTGTGTGTGTGTGTGTGTGTGTGTGTGTGTGTGTGTGTGTGTGTGTGTGTGTGTGTGTGTGTGTACATCGTGTCACTTTTTTTTTTTTTTCAGGTGCAAGGCATATAACACCGTTCAGCTCATGATTTTCATGGTTGAAATTTTTGACTCTTATATGAAGAAGAGATTAATAGACGTTGCTGTAGGAAGGCGGAGGACAAAAAATGTAAGTATGGGGACACTGTCCCTTAACGCTGTCACTTCCCTAGGCAACGGAAGATATACTGTGAGGAGCCAGTCTGCTACATCCCTTGAGTATGCTGTAGATGTGAAGGCTGGCTTCTGTGAATGTAACGTGGGACAAAATGGTGCTCTCTGTAAACACCAAGTCGCCTGTGCAGAACACAGCATGACAGCCCTCCCCCAAGTATTCGCTGCAACAAGTGAAAACAGGCGGTGGCTGGCGTCAGTGGCAGTCGGAGAAGAGAACACCCCTCCAGAAACTTTTTTCAGAGGGTTGTTAGAACCACCGCCAGAAGTGGAGGCTGTCGGCAAAACAACTGTTTTTCCAGAAGAGAGAGAAGAGGACACTGAACCACCACAACAAGTCATGAAAATAAAGGAAGAACGGTGTTTAGATATTTCAGAATTTGTCGCTGCTGTACAAGATGCGACGGAAAAACACGGAGATGAACATACCGTGGCAGCTTTCGCCGCAGCAGTAAAAAGGATAAGAAAGATAAAAAATTCAAACATGCTAAACAGCATGCTGTACACTTTGGGAACTGATGTCACTACTACTGGAGCTGGCCGAGGAAAAATTCGGTGCCAACCAGCATCAATTGCTCGAAGGGGACAGGGAAAACCGAAGGGCGCAGCACCTCTCGGAAAAGGAAGAAAACCTAACTCTTTGATGCAAAATGCAAAGACAAAGAGGCCAAGAAATCTAGCTGAAAATATTGCAAAAAACTTGGCTAATGCCAAGTCGCACGGGAGTGGCCATTAGGACCACACACACACACACACACACACACACACACACACACACACACACATTATATATATATATATATATATATATATATATATATATATATATATATATATATATATATATATATTTAGTTATATAGACACACACACACACACACACACACACACACACACACACACACACACACACACACACACACACACACACACACACACGTACACACACACACACAATAATATTAAGAGCATGCTTTTGAAATTTATCTGATATAAGCGTATGTTTACTCCTTAAAAGAACGCTTTTATTGATCCACTTTAAAATATATAACCGAGAGAGAGAGAGAGAAACACACAGAAGCGATACGAAACACACACACACACACACACACACACACACACACACAGAAGCGATACGAAAACACACACACACACACACACACACAGAAGCGATACGAAAACACACACACACACACACACACACACACACAGAGAGAGAGAGAGAGAGAGAGAGAGAGAGAGAGAGAGAGAGAGAGAGAGGGTAAGGTGAGCGTCGGCGAGGTCTAGTTAAGTCTCTCCTCAAACGGTGTCTTCCATCCGTTCCTGCAGCGCGCAGTTCTGTGGTACAGTCAGAAATATGCGTCCGGGTTGATGGGTGGTCTTCAGGACAGCATGTGGGTAGTTTTAAGCCACTCGGCGGTGACTGAAAAATCCGAGTGGTAGCGTGGGGATTCGAGCCCGCGTCGTCCATCACGCGGCGAATGTGGGCCCAGTACGCTACCACTTCGGCCACCGCCTACCTACAACATGGCATTATAAACAAAGTCAGCTGTTATTTACTTATTTACTTATTATTTTTACGGCTTGGCCTGAAGCGCCGGTTGGCCTTTTCAGTGGTGTTGTAAGGTGATTCTGTTGATTACTCGACATCATTTGAAATGCACTTTACTCGATTTCCTACTCCCCCACACAAAAACCCCGTGTTCCCACAGGTCCCCGAAGATCGTTGAGAGCAGGGGATAGGCATAACTTGAAAAGAGGCATAACTTGAAAAGAGGCATAACTTGAAAAGAGGCATAACTTGAAAAGAGGCATAATTTGAAAAGAGGCATAATTTGAAAAGTAGACATTAGCGACGGAATTGATGTACAAAATCGTGCAATTCATAACATCTATCACCAGAAAAACGAACCACGTAAGAAAATCGTTGGTTTGGTGAAACCGTAAATTGTCCAGAACAGCTACTATTACCACTACTACTGTAACATACCAAACAAAAATAACAAAAACAATAACCGCAGCAATACTCATACCATATAATTATACTCTTTTCACTCTTAACCTCTCATCATCAGCATCCTTACCTACCACTCGCACCCCTGGACCCCTCACTTCCCCCCCTCCTCACCTGCTCTTTATCGACCACTCCACCTCCCTTCTTCCTTCCACTACCTTTCTTCCTCCATCACCTCCCCTTACCCCACAACCCTAACAAACACTCCACACTCACCCCACCCTCGGCGTCCTGCTGCCCCGCCACGCCTGCTGCCCCACCCTCGCCCTCAGTGCTTCACGTCCCCGTCCGGCGCAACGCTCAGCCCCGCCACGGCGTGTAACCCTTGAACACAGCACTGCACACAGGAGGGAAGGAGTCTGCCCTTGCTGAGACACCGACGCGGAGTGACACGTGACCGCGTAACGCCCCACCCAGCTGATTACTTTCCCTCGGCGCAGAGTGTCTTGTCCATGTAGTTCTGCGTGTATCAGTACTGTAGTCTTTCCATTGTATCAGGTCACTTTAGGCGTGACTGTGTCAAGCAACTGTGCTACCATTTCTCCCTTTAGCACTTGCTCTCCCTTCCTAATATCACTCACTCTCCCTCCTTCCCCCACTCACTCATTTTTTCTATCGTAAATATGTTTTGACGTACTCCCCACACCACCCATGAGATAATTCTGTGTCTGGGTTCCGTGGCTCGGGTGACCGGCGCGGTGTTCTCGTCACCGTGACATCATCGCTGTTTTGCCCTCAAAAGACGAATCCTTCATGGAATTACATGATTTCATCATATAATGAAATGTACATAGTATTTAGAACTCATCTAGAAGCAATTAATAGTTTACAATATGAGAGAGAGGGTGGCGGCGATGATGTGGCACATCGCTAATCCCGCCGGCCACGGCTAAAATGACTTGATGAAATGGAAAGGCTATAGTTTATGGGTGAATATATCACGTGGAAGAGAAATTACAACAGTTCATGCAAAGTCTATAAATAGACTTTCTGTTCATGCGTATTAATACGTCACCAGCGAACTCCATAGAACGTAACCCCCTGGTATTCCTTCTGTTAGCTATGTAGTATCAACTCTAAATGATGGAGAAAACAATTACCTAACACTACAATAATTAATACATTCTCTCTCTCTCTCTCTCTCTCTCTCTCTCTCTCTCTCTCTCTCTCTCTCTCTCTCTCTCTCTCTCTCTCTCTCTCTCTCTCTCTCTCTCTCTCTCTCTCTCTCTCTCTCTCTCTCTCTCTCTCTCTCTCTCTCTCTCTCTCTCTCTCTCTCTCTCTCTCCACTGCCCAAGGAGTTTTCCATTTTCTTTCACTCGTCCAGACTCGGAGGAAACTTTTTTAATTCCTTTTTCCTCGGCGATTGATGACTTCGGTGACGATGAGCTTCCAGGACAGACCGGCAAATTTTTCTCTCAACTTGTGATTCCCTTCCAGTACCCCACGTCCCCCTACAATCCCTAACTCTTGAACTCCGGGAAACCCAGCCTACGACCCCTATCCCCCTCTTTCCCTTCTCCCCTCAGCCCAATTTCAAACTAGTCCGCCCCACCATTCTTCTCGCAGTAATCTTCTCATAGATCCGCACGATTCTACGGACGGATGGCTCGGAGAGGGATGAAAGAGAGAGGAAGGAGGAATTGGCGGAGGAATGAATGGATTAATAGTGGGAGCTCTTGTCTTTCATTTTTTTCTCATTTTCATTTCTTGTCTCATTTTCTCTTTTCTTTTATAATATCTTTGCATTACTTTCATTCTATATTTCGCTACATATTTCTTTTCTGTCTTTAATCTCCTTAATTTCCTCTCACTTCCTTCTCCTATTGCTCGTTGCCTATCATTCATTCTAGTCTATAATTTTCCTCATTTTTTTCGTTCACTTTTCCTGCTTCCAGTTTCTTCTCGTTTCATGTCTTCCCAGTTATTTCTTCAGGATCATCACATCATTTCCCTTCCCACACACTCAGAATATCTCTTGCCTCTTCTAAACCTTTGGTGGCATGGTTTCCCTTCACACACTTGGCCTCATATCCTCTACCAGTGAACCCTACAATGTGGACCGGAAACTTGCCCGAGCCCTGTCATTAAGCCGCGAATTTTGGAAAATCAACCGCTTTGGTGCGAATTGCCGTAACTCCCTTTTTCTGGGGCTAGATAAATGTTTTTGGTATCAATGGACGGCAAAATGAAAGGGCTATATTTTCTAATACGCAACCGGGGTAAAAAAAACGACTCAAAAGGGTTAAAAACGAATAAATTCTCAAAAAAACGACTGAAAAAAACTATTTTTGAGTTCCCAACCTTCAAACCCACTTATTTTTTGAGAATTCCAAAGAACTTATTTAACAAATACTTTAGCCCTACCAATGTGCTTTCCTATATGATGCATAACATTTCCCTACTCCCAGTATTTTCGTCGCTTGAGCTTGAAACGTAAACCCTTTTGAGAGCGATTTTGATGAACTACAGACACTTTGCCGTATTTGTCTAGTGCGGCCTTGCTATTGCCTCTAGAAGGCTGTAGTTTGGCATATAGCCCCTCTTTGCAATGTAGTTTGACCAGCTCGAAGGATTTTGTGATAGCTCTATTCCAAGTTTTCGTCAAAAAATAGCCTGTTTTTCGGCCCTTTTGTCGCGATTTGGACACATCCTAGTTATCTTCTTATAACTTTCATTTTATATATTTAGTGCTTTTCAATTTTTTTCTTTTTCTGATTATTAATATGTATTAATAGAGCTTTCATTTGCCACCAAGCACGCCTTCCTAGCTTCAGTAGTTTTTGCTCGAGCTTGACCAGAAGTCGCGATAAAAAATTCGCAGAATCTGGCTAATTTCACGCGCCGCGACGAAAAACCTTCCTGACGATACAAACATTAATATGTCTGCATAAAAAAAAAATCATACATGAACACTTCAGTATGCTGACTAACTTGTATTGAAATAATTTTAAGATATATATGTAAAAAGTTACTAGTTTTATATAATCATTTCACTATATAAATTAACCTATATAAAGCGCCTTATTATGTCTTTTTTTATTCATATTTCTTCCATCATTTATGAATAATACATCTAATTATATATATATACCATATATATATATATATATATATATATATATATATATATATATATATATATATATATATATATATATATATATATATATATATATATATATATATATATATATATATATATATATATATATATATCAAAAGAAAGAAAATTAAATGTATTATTCATAAATAAATAGGTTGAATACTAAAGAAAAAATAACATGTTCAATATAGGTTGATTTATATAGTGAAATGATTAAATAAAATAATAACTTTTACATAGATATCTTTAAATGATTTTAATACAAGATAGTCAACATACTGAGGTGTTCATGTATGATTTTATATTAATGTTTGGGGCGTCAGGAAGGTTTTCCGTCGCGGCGCGTGAAATGACTCAGATTCGGCGAATTCTTATCGCGACTTCTGGTCAAGCTCAACCAAAATTACTGAAGCTAGGAAGGCGTGCTTGATGGCAAATGAAAGCTCTATTAATACAAATTGATAATCACAAAAGAAAAAATGGAAAGCACTAAATAAATAAAAAGTTATAAGCAAAAATTAGAACGTGTCCAAATCGCGACAAATGGCCGAAAACAGGCTATTTTGTGACGGCTCGACGACAAACTTGGAATCGAGCTATCACAAAATCCTTAGAGTTGAAAAAACGTTATTGCCAACAGGAGCTACATGGCAAACTACAGCCTTCAAGAGGCAATAGCAAGGGCACACTAGACAAATACGGCAAAGTGTCTGGAGTTCGTCAAAATCGCTCTCAAAAAGGTTTACGTTTCGAGCTCAAGCGACAAAACTACTCGGAGTAGGGAAACGTTATGTATCATATTGGAAAGAATTTGGTAGTGCTAAAGTATCTGCTAAATAAGTGTTTTGAAATTCTCAAAAATGAGTGGGTTTCAAGTTTGGGAACTCAAAAATAGGTTTTTTCAGAGTCGTTTTTTGCTAATGTATTCGATCTTTAACCATTTCAAGTCGGTTTTTGAGGTCGTTGGCTCCTTAATAAATTTCATTTTCATAAAATAAAAATAAAACATTTCTGTGAGCATGTCGCGATGCAAATGTCTTCGATAGTTTTATAAGTACCGCAAAAAGTATCGCAGGATTTCTTAGTGCGGTTCGTGGTAGTGCTGTATATTCAGAAATTTTGCGGCAGTGCGGTATTTTTTTTTGTGATGCGGTACTACCGCACTATCGCACTAGTACCGCACTAGCCCATCTCTGCTATCACTACTACTACTACTACTACTACTACTACTACTACTAATAATAATAATAATAATAATAATAATAATAATAATAATAATAAAAATAATAATAATAATAATACCACTTATACCATTTCTTAAGTTCTAACACCATCATTATTAACATCTCTATATTCCCGTTACCATTTCAAACACTATTACCTTCACGTCACCCATCGGTAACTACAAAAAACAAACACTTTCCACTATTCAAACAGAAGTAACCATCCCTTGTCCACTAACCTCACTTATTATTAACACCGAAATCATCAAAACTGTTTATTTTTAAAAAATCAACCTACCACCCTAGGGAAAAAAGACAATGGCAATACAGTAACAGATTCTCAAAGTAATCTTAAAAGTTTCAGAGAGTCGCGAATGTTTCTCCATCCCTCAAATATTGACTTTCCCTTCCTTTGGGGTTACTGAAGGTGAAAAAATATTGAAAAAAGAATACTAAAGTCTTTTTCAGCCTACGCCCTCCTCCACCTATCTCCATCTTCTTTCTTTCATTTTTCGTCCTCCCTACAACAAACAGAAAGAGGGGAGGAGGAGGGAGGAAGAAGAGAAGGAGGAAGAGAAGGAAAATTTAGTGAACAAAAGAATGAAAGGAGGAATAATGATAATATGAACAAGTATCATAAAAAAAAGCGGAAAAGCAGAAAACTACATTCCAAAATGAGTAAAAAAAAAATCCAAACCTCGGAAGGCGCGAAAAAAAAGTATTAAGAAAGAGTCGAGGTGCGGCACTGTGACCCTTCCCTGCCCCCCCTCCCCCTACCCCATGGTGCCGGGGGTGAGGCCTTGCTGGTGTGATGAAATATAATGCACCAATTCTTAGAACACTCGAGTAAGGGTAATAAAAAAATACGGATTAAAGGTCTTTTATTTTATTTTGAGCTGCAATTATTATTATTATTTTTTTTTTTGTCTCTTTGAATTGTCTATTCAAGCTATTTTTTCGGCAGTTTTTGTTAGAGTTGCTTACTTTTATTAATTGGCCTCTGCATTTTTTTTTCACTTTTGTCCTTTTTCATTGTTTTTTTTTATTGTATTATGTTAAAAAAATTCTATTTCAATTTTGTCTCTTTTTTACTTCTTTTTATCGGATGAATCTAATCACAGAATCCAAACTACACTTTTTCTACCTCGATATATTTTTGTCTGTTGTACTTTTTTTCAGCGGAACTATTCTTATTTTGATTTCATTACACATTTTCTTCTTCGGCTGAATGTTTTCTTTTTTTTTTTACTCCGAGACAGAAAATCCTGGTCCAGTTATATATACAGCTGCACCACGTCGCCTTATTCTATCCTCGTTCTTTTTCTGGTGTACTTATTTTGGTGATACGTAGTGTTCACATGCTTCATCCCTTCTGATTTAACTCTGTATATTGAATTTCTTTAAGTAGTTTACTTATGAAATCATAATATCTTTCATACCTCCCCGTATTTTATTTTTAATATTATATATTTAAAAGAATAAACATGCAAGGTGTTCTCATTCCACTATCTACCGGAAGAATATATCCATTTTAAGTTCATTCCACTCTCTCAATATTTTGCACCAAAACATATTTTCACATTTTTAAAGCAGAAGATATATATGGTCATTACTCCAACTCCTTTATTTCCAGTGCAATACTCTGTTTTTTGCTTAATAGTCAAGGAATATACATTGCTACTGATTGGATCTCTTTTTTTTTACGTCCCTTTTATTTCAACCTTCAGGAGGAAGAATGTGTATTGAAACACGTGTCGGCGAGAAGCAGATACCTTACCCACTTGCATTTCTATGTTATATTACGGAAACCTGTTTTTCACCACTCTTAATTTTCTTACTCTCCGACTCATTGCTTTTCTTTTTTAGGGTCAGGTCATGAGAGCAAACAATCTAGTCTCGTTTGTTGAAACATTTTTCTAATTACTCTTCATGAAACAGCAAAAACATATTCAGGTTTTCTTTTCTTTCCTCTTTTTTGTCATCATCCAGTTTACACACACCTGTTCTCGTTTGTATCAGTACAGAAGCATAAAATTTCAGTGTGTGTGTGTGTGTGTGTGTGTGTGTGTGTGTGTGTGTGTGTGTGTGTGTGTGTGTGTGTGTGTGTGTGTGTGTGTGTGTGTGTGTGTGTGTGTGTGTGTGTGTGTGTGTGTGTGTGTGTGTGTGTGTGTGTGTGTGTGTGTGTCTCTCTCTCTCTCTCTCTCTCTCTCTCTCTCTCTCTCTCTCTCTCTCTCTCTCTCTCTCTCTCTCTCTCTCTCTCTCTCTCTCTCTCTCTCTCTCTCTCTCTCTCTCTCTCTCTCTCTCTCTCTCTCTCTCTCTCTCTCTCTCTCTCTCTCTCTCTCTCTCTCTCTCTCTCTCTCTCTCTCTCTCTCTCTCTCTCTCTCTCTCTCTCTCTCTCTCTCTCTCTCTCTCTCTCTCTCTCTCTCTCTCTCTCTTAATGTGAAGGCGTTGATATGTTGCAAGTGGCCGTTGAATTAAGTCAGTCTTCATCTTCACAACCGACTCACTGCCTCGCTGATAAATGCTCTGTAAGAAAAGGAGTTATATAAATGTGTGGAGGGGTGTAAGTCCTTTCCTTCCTATTCCTTTGTTCGAATTGGCAAATGATTCATCATTCATAATATTCCGTCAAGCGATAGCGAAAATGATAAATAAATGCTTTAATTAATAGCTAATAACCATCTTCAGGGATCACTTTAATATGTTTTGCGAGGGGGGCAGAGTGAGAAAGCTGTTGATGTATCACGAGCAGACTGATCAGCAGAAGGTTTCTCGGCAAGATGTTCACCAGATCCGAACCTTTCCAACGGCTACAAGACAAAGAATTCGTTACGGGCAGTGGCTTGGAAAACTCTACGGACAAATTAAGTCACGTTTACATTATTCAACAGATCCCAAGACGGGCAATGAAAACACCCTGGGCGTCAGCTACTACTACTACTGCTATTACTACTGCTACTACTACTATTACTACTACTACTACTACTACTACTACTACTACTACTACTACTACTACTACTACTACTACTACTACTACTACTACTACTACTTCTACTACTACTACTACTACTACTACTACTACTACTACTACTACTACTACTACTACTACTACTACTACTACTACTACTACTACTACTACTACTACTACTACTACTACTACTACTACTACTACTATACTACTACTACTACTACTACTACTACTACTACTACTACTACTACTACTACTACTACTACTACTACTACTACTACTACTACTACTACTAGTGCTACTACTACTACTATTTATACTACTAGTACTACTACTACTACTATTTATGCTACTACTACTACTACTACTACTACTATATAAATGATACCTCCATCCATGTTTATTTTCCCGACACATAATCATGGAGGGCTCCATAGTTTGGAGGTCATTAGCCCCAACTCTGTTCGCTAATGACTGTGGTATCCAACCATATCGCTAATACTACCTGACACTAAAGCACCTATCATCTAGTACGTCTAGATCCCCCTTTCCTTCCCTACTCAAGTCACTCCAGAACCACCCTAATTTCACTCTCCACCACTGTGGCTTCATAGTCCATATTGGAGATGGTGGTGGCTTTGGGCCAGAGTGTCTGGTGCCCCTGAGACATAGGATGGCCGACCAGAGCAGGGAGAACGAGAGGCGACACCTCACCCAGGCGACAACGTGGCTCCTTGGCTGATGCTTCTTTTCTGAGATTAGTTCCGCGAGGCGTGCGTAGAAGCATTGGGCCCTGGGACCCATCCCGCCGGATGTGGTGAAGACGAGGGGGATGAAGCTGCCCTGATCCACATGTTGGATTCTTTCACCGTATGCCCTTGTCTTCTCCTGCTCGTTCCTGTGGTGGGCGGCTTGCAGGGGCAGCTCACGGTGACAGGCAGCCATCGGGTCGAATATGCGGATGTCCACGAACGCCCGCTGTCCGCGCACCCAGAATCCGCGGGCACTTACATCAACCCGTGCCTCCTGTGAGGTATTGGCTGTCCTGTACCGAAGGTGTTCGCCGTCCAGGGGAAGCAGTGCCGGCTCGGTAGTGACGTCTTGGCATACCTCCTCAAGCATGCTGGCTGTCAGATCCCTCACATCATCGTGTCGAATACAGACGAAGCCTCCTTTTTTACATGTCATGGTGTGGGTGACATCATTTGGTGATCCACATGCACAAAGATCAGGCAGTCCCTCAATCGGCCAGCCATATCTCAGAGCAATGGCGTCGACAAATTCTTGTTTGTTGAGGCTGAAGCCCTTTGCTCTGATTGGTAATGACGTTAGCCAGTTAGAGGCGCCTGCCTCCTGTGCTGTGTGTATTTTTCTACCCATTTCTGTGGACAGGTGGTGTGTAAGACGGTCCAGCTTGTCTTTTTGGGCCTGTTGCCTTTCTTCTGAGATTTTTCTTTTAATATCTCTTATTTCTGTTTGGTCTATCTCGCCCTCTGCCTCCTGAGCGATAATCCTGTTGATGAGTGACCTGGTAAGGCTGATGGAGTTTTGGTTCTCCTTATCTGACAGCTTCTCAGGGTTGGTGATCCCCATCCCACCCAGTCTTGGGGGAAGTGCTAGCATATCCCTCTCCTCCTCCCCCAAAGCATGATATTTCACCAGCGCCGGCAAGAATACATTCTTGACGGCATTTTTCAGTGGTCGGAGGAGTGGACTGATGCCGGAGATGGTGCGCATCAGGAACGTCCACCGATGTTGGATGCCGTGGGTGTACGCTGAATAGGCAGCGTGTGGCTCAGTCTTGGCAATGGCAGACAAAGCTTCTATTTCCTTCACCCATTCAGCTACTTTGTCTCCCACGTACTCCTTCTTATATACCTCTGTCCCGATCACTGCACCTAAGTGTCGTTGTCCGTCTTTGTCACAATGACGCCACTTCCTCTAAAAGTTTCTGCGGCATGGTCATAATGTTCAGGTTTGACAATAAGGACAGACTTGGTGGCGTTAGGGATGTATCCTATCTCAGGGCCGGCGGTGTTCACAGTGTCCCACCACCCTTTTAAGTCTGAGATTTTACCAGCACCTGAGAGGTCATCCGCATAAGCCACCTGTTTCACCCGTGTTTCTGCGAACGCGATTTCATTTTGGAGGACTGATAGGCCCAGGGCGTACATAGCTATGGCTATTGGGTCCCCTTGTGTTGTTCCCTCAGATGATTTTAACACTTTCACTTTTCCACTGTGGCTATTTATGTATAAGTCGGTCGGGTATGTATTGGTATTTTCGACATACATAGCTAAGCTAGGGCACTTGGTTTTAATGTTGTGAGTCATAGTCTTTCTATTTATTGTGTTGAAGGCATTTTTGGCGTCAACAAGAAGCACTGCTTCGCACTCCACGTGGTCGAATATCTCCCGCATGGCATGGACTGCTG
Organism: Eriocheir sinensis; assembly: GCF_024679095.1. Classification (NCBI taxonomy): domain Eukaryota; kingdom Metazoa; phylum Arthropoda; class Malacostraca; order Decapoda; family Varunidae; genus Eriocheir; species Eriocheir sinensis. The sequence continues at coordinate 110,843 of NW_026110406.1, read as the reverse complement.
CTTCTCCTCCTGCCTGCTGCCCCGCACAAACTTGGAGGTTCCCTGCTGCCATTCTCACATCTTTTTTGACGGCAGCCATGATGCATTTGCCTACGATGCGCCGCAGGACTTCTCCGACTCCTATAGGCCTGCATCCCAGCCTCTTGTCCAGGGGAATGAGGCGGCATGCCGTCAGGGCGTCCACATAGTGGCAGCTGGAGGAGGCGAGTTTTCTTGCCAGTGCTGCAATGGTGTTGCGCAAGTCACCAGCTGCATTGCCAAAGTTGGCGCTGCTCAGCAAGCTTCGCCATCCCCGTGCATCAAGTCCTGAGGGCCCCGCGCTGCCACGAGTCTGGAGGGCCTTCTTCCACACCATCTCTCCTGTTATCCTTTCGTATATAACTGGATTCGGTGGTTGGTGACATCCTGCCAGTCTCAGTCCCTTCAGGTCACTCGGTGGAGGATGTTTTTCCTTGAGTTGATTGACTACTACTACTATTTCTACTACTACTACTAATACTAATACTAATACATATACTAATACTACTTCTACCTCTACTACTACTACTACTATTACTATTACTGCTACTACTACTTCTACTACTACTACTGCTGCTACTACTATTACTGCTACTTCTACTGCTACTGTTACTACTACTACTACTACTACTACTACTACTACTACTGCTACTACTATTGCTACTGCTGCTACTACTACTACTACTACTACTACTACTACTACTACTACTACTACTACTACTACTACTACTACTACTGCTACTACTATTACTGCTACTGCTATTATTACTACTACTACTACTAGTACTACTACTACTGCTACTACTATTGCTATTACTACTACTACTACTACTACTACTACTACTACTACTACTACTACTACTACTACTACTACTACTACTACTACTACTACTACTACTACTACTACTACAACTACAGTCGTTTTAGCGTAGACTGGGCGGTAACCTGCGAACCAAACCCAGTGTTACTGCTAGATTTTAGAAGAGCAAATTACGAGAGGCTTCGAAGACATCTTGAAGGGGTAAACTGGGATAATTTAGGGATTCATGAGGGTTGGTGAGCCAGGAAAACCAGGTAGAAATGTCTTACAATAATTAAGTTAGAGTAATAGTAGAGGGGCAAGGACAGCATATACCACAGCGAACACTTAGAAAAGAAAACAATGACCCTAAGTGGATGGCTCGTGGACTAAAACACAAAATAAGGTAAAAGAATGGAATGGTCAAACACATCTCAGGGGCCGGTATGTCGAACTATCTAGATTAGTGAAGAAAAACACCAGGATATCAAAAAGGAACTATGAGATCAAAGTAGCAAATGAGGCGAAAAGTAATCCTAAGGGCTTCTTTCAGATGTATAGAACAAAAACAAGGGAGAAAAGTGGACCGCTAAAAACAAACACAGGCAAGCTTGTAGAAAACTACGAAAATATGAGCACATTGTTGAACGACTACTTCCTTTCAGTATTCACACAAGAGGATCGAACGACTATTCCGGAAAGGGTTCAGGTGTACGAGGGCGGGGATGGCGATAAATTGAGGGATATAATCATTACCAGGCAAGCAGTTCAGGATGAAATAGATAAGCTTAAGAAGAATAAGTCGCCAGGTCCTGACGGGATATTTCCGAGGGTATTAGAGGAATTTAATGATGTACTCAGTGACCCACTAACCAAAAGCTTTAAGATGTCGGTAAATACTGATTATGTTCCCAGCCTATGGAAAGTAGCTAATATGACGCCGATTTTCAAAAAGGGGGAAACATTTGAAACATTTGAAACATTTTATTATTCCTTTTTATACAATTATGTATTTACAATAATTTTGTAGTGCAGGGAGCCCATTTAAAGCTGGGAGCTATTTGGGCAGTACTGGAAACTTAGGTGCCGGATTTAATCAATATATAGATAGATATATATATATATATATATATAGATATATATATATATATATATATATATATATATATATATATATATATATATATATATATATATATATATATATATATATATATATATATATATATATATATATATATATATATATATATATATATATATATATATATATATATATATATATATATATATTTTTTTTTTTTTTTACGTTGTTGCCTATTGCGCCGGTAGGCATCTTCCCGGTATGGCCTGATGGTCGGCCCAAGGCTTCTTCCAGGTGGGGCCTGATGGTCGGCCCAGCCCGTTCTGGCGCAGGCGAGTGTTTATAGTGGCGCCATCTTGCATTGGCTCATGCTGCCCCCCGGAACTCGTTCTTGATTCGCTTGGACGGCTTCCTCTAGAGTCCGGGTTGATGGGTGGTCTTCAGGACAGCATGTGGGTAGTTTTAAGCCACTCGGCGGTGACTGAAAAATCCGAGTGGTAGCGTGAGGACTCGAACCCGCGTCGTCCATCACGCGGCGAATGTGGGTCCAGTACGCTATCACTTCGGCCACCGCCTACCGCCTAATATATATATATATATATATATATATATATATATATATATATATATATATATATATATCTATATATATATATATATATATATATATATATATATATATATATATATATATATATATAAACATATAATAATTGACAAAAGTAAAATGATGATAATGACGATGATAATAATAATAATAATAATAATAATAATAATAATAATAATAATAATAATAATAATAATAATAATAATAATAATAATAATAATAATAATAATAATAATAAGTTATAGAAATAATAATAATAATTAACATTGTTATAATTATAAAATAGAAGTAGTGTAAATAATAATTAAAGTGATAATATTAACACAATATCATTAGTACAAAAATTGTAATTGGTTTATAAAAATAATATGGTAGTACTGTAAATGATAATGTAAGTAGTAATAGTATTAATACAATAATAATAGTATAAGGTAATAATTGATTAAGCTGAGGACACACTCTGACAGATGATACATGGACTTAATAATTATAATTGAGAAGAATATGTTTTTTAAATTGTTTTTTAAAGGAGTGTATTGAATTTAGAGCTTTAATATTATTAGGAATAGAATTCCAGGTTTTAGGTCCTGAATAAGAAAGTGAGTGTTGAAAAAGTGTGAAATTATGGGCAGGTGTACGTAAATTTTCATGAGTACGGGTGAAATAAGTATGTTGTGGCTGTAAGGACACGGAGGTTTCACTTTTGATCTTTTTATACATGTAAATACCAATTTGTAGGTTATTTATGTCAAAAAGCTTTAAGGAATTTGTTTCTTTAAAGAGAGGTTGTGTGTGGGCAAAGTAGTCACTGTTTGTAATAATTCTTATTATTTTCTTTTGAAGTCTAAACAGAGGTAACAGGTGTGTGGGGTAGGTGTTGCACCAGATAGGCGTACAGTAATACAGGTGTGGTAAGACATGTGCGTTATATAACATTTTCAAAACATCAATGGGCATTAATTCTTTAATTTGATATAACAGAGATACTAACCTGGATAATTTAAGGATTTGGTTTGTTACGTGATGCTTAAAGGTCATGGTATCATCATACGTTATTCCTAATAATGTATGTTTATTATTTCTGCTTATAATGTCTTGGGAAAAAAATAGGGACGGAAGCATTGATGGTGACTAATTAGTAAATAGCATATAAAATGTTTTGTTTAAGTTTACTGTTAATCTATTACTCAGACACCATTTATGAAAGATTTGTAGGTCAGTGTTTGCTGTATGTATCATGTCAGTAGGATTTTCACCAGTAATATTTAAGGTTGAGTCATCTGCGAAAAGGATTGTTTTAAGGTTTGTAAATATGTAAGTAATATCATTTATATATAAGAGAAACATGATTGGACCCAAGACACTGCCCTGTGGAACACCGTATTGAATAGGTAGAGATGCAGATAGACAAGTGTGGAATTTGGTTGATTGAGTTCTGTGGGACAAGTAATCCTGAAACCAGTCATGAATAATACCTCTAATTCCATAGTAATACAACTTACGTAATAATATATCGTGTCTGACTGTATCAAAAGCTTTGGTGAAGTCAACAAAGATGCTTAATAATGACTGTTTATTATCTAAAGTGTTATAGATTTCTTCTGAATAGGTTCTCAAGGCATCGAAAGTGTTTAGACCACGACGAAAACCAAACTGACTTGGATTAAGTATGTTTTTAGTTTCAAGAAAATTTATGAGGAATTTTTTCATTACTTTTTCAAAGATCTTAGACAAAACATTTAGTAAGGATATTGGTCTATAATTACTTAGTTCATCTTTGGGGCCTTTCTTATGGATGGGGACAACAGTTGCATGTTTTAGGAGTTGAGGAAATTTCCCCTTGGGTTTGGGTGGGTGGGTGGTGCTTGGAGAGGTCAAGAACGTTTGGTGGAGGGGGGGGTGTTGTGTGTGTGTGTGTATGTGTGTGTTTAGACTAGCTCATAAAGGTTTCGGTTCAACTTGAGACATTAAGCAGACAACAAGACTCCTCCAGACTTTAGTCGTAAAAACTGAAGACAGCGCGTGTGTGGGACGGGGGGGGGGGGGTTCTCTCTTTACATCGGCTCATGAAATAATACAAATAAAACACGAGAAAGTAATTACCAGCGCGACGACGCGACTTTACAACTTGCAGACACGGGCTTTCGTTTTTCGTCTTGACAAATGGCGTCAAATTCACGAAACATTTGGGAACTTAAAACGAGTTTGCGGAAAGAACAAGGCGGACCGGCCGGCGGAGGGAGGGAGGAGTGGAGGGCAAGGGAAGGGGAAGGTGGGGTAGGGGAGGGAAATGTAGGGCTGGGTAAGGTAGGGTAGGGTATTGTTGGGTAGGGTATGTTTGGGTAGTGCAGTGTAGTGTAGGGAAGGGTAGGGTAGGGTGGGGTAGGATAGGATAGGATAGGGTAGGGTAGGGTAGGGTAGGGCAGTGAAGGGGGATGGTAAGAGGGAAGGGAACTTTTGATTCGTGTAGCAAAGATTTAAGAACACGTTTTGAGAGACTAGAGTTTGTATTTTGTTGCGGCAGAAAACAACAAATAAAAAAAAACTCTGGAAACCCTGAAAGAACTTACAAGAAATTTAGAACCAAACGAGACACTTGTGCTTCGACCAACTCGCGTGAAGATTTGTGGACATACCTTGAGGAGCTTCAGAGGATAAGGGGGTAGATAGGGTGGGCGAGGGTTGGGAAGGGGAGGGCAAGGGTGAGGAAGGGAAGGCAAGGGATGGCAAAAGTGGGTAAACAAGGTGGACAAGGGTTGATAAGGGAGGGCAAGTGTGGTTAGACAGGGTGGGAAGGGTGTGCGAGGGTGGGTATATAGACAGGGCAAGGGTGAAGCCGAGGATGGGCAAGGGTGGATAAGGGAGGACAAGGATGGGCTAAGAAGGTAAACAGGCTGGGAAAGGGTAAGGAAGGGAGAGTAAAGGGGGAAGGCAAAGGTGGGCAAGGGTGGACAAGGGAGGATAAGGTTGGGCAAAGGAGGGTAAAATGGGTGGGCCAAGTGGACACAAAGGGCGGTACTTCTGTCCGCGCATCAAGTCATAAGTCTGGGAACTTTTAAGAAACGCGGAAGCACGTGTTTCCGAACTCCAGAAGAGGAAGACGTGAGAGAGATGCTTTCAGCTCTCGGGCTCAAGAGGAGAGAGGAGGAGGAGGCGCTAGAGACTCAAGTTTTGCCCCTGGATTAGACAGCTTGTGTGTGTGTGTGTGTGTGTGTGTGTGTGTGTGTGTGTGTGTGTGTGTGTGTGTGTGTGTGTGTGTGTGTGTGTACCCGGGCACTGAGTTTGAGCTTAGAATATACTAAACAAGGGAAGGGAAGGGACAGGAATAAAACGGAAGGGAAGGAAAGGAAAGGGAAAGGAAAGGGAGGGGTGGGAAGTGCTGGGAATAGCTCGTCAGGTGTATCAAGAAACCAGTTGCAATCAGGTTTAACTTCGTTGTCCCAATACTTGATTAAGGTCTTACAAAATCTAGACTTACTTCTCCGGGCAGAAGCAACACTCTGTTTAAGGTCACCTCGCACCTGGAGAACGAAGTCACGTAAAACAAGATGGCAAAAAAAGAATGGCCCAATTTAATCTGAGGTACTATGATGCAGTGGCAATATTCCGCCTCACACCCGAAGGCGAAAAAGAATAGTGACAAAATGATAAAAGTAAAAATGAATGAGTAAAAAAAGTAAAGTAAGAAAAGTATGGTAATAAAAAAACAGAATGGTGTAATGTGTATATTATAATGTACATGTGTATGTATGACTGTACGTGTACAACAAAGAATGGACCAATTTTACCGAAAATGACGACGATGCAGTGACAACATTCCAACAGGTCACACACCTCGTAGTAACAATGTGATAATCGTAAACAGTAAACTCAGCAAGGCCTCGGCACACGCAGAACACATATTTAGTTCAACACACACGCCGTCCAGGACTAGCTGATGAGATGTGTTTGTTGCCCAGCACCCTGATGAGTCGCTAATTGGCGCACGCGTGATCAGAGAGCCTTGACTGGAGATTGAAGCCTGTTGTAATGAGCCTGTGAAGAGGTTCAATAGCTTTAGAATGTTAATGATAACCAATTCGGTGTAGATGACCTTGCTTTTGGCCACCCTTCCCGACTTTCTTCTACAGGAGCAGTGCTGGCGGCCTTCAGTGTTCCTGTTTATCTTTGCCATTGAGCTGCTTCCTTTACTGTAACAAATAAAGTAAGAGATAAAAAAAATGTCAGCTTTTAGAACGTCCCAGTTTTCTTGTTTGTTTGTGGCTGAGAACGCAGTTCTACCCTTTCAACTTTCCGACAGGTGTGCTAATAAATAAGTACTCCCTACCTCTTTTGCCTGCTTGTTGCTAAGATGAATACATCCCTGCCTGTCTAATCCCACCATTTAGGAGTTTTCAACTCAGAAGTTCACTTGCTTTGCTTGTGTTTTTCAATTGACACAACCCACCCGTCGAACCTCATCCACTCAGGTGTGTTAAGTCAGACACACATTCTTTTATTTGTTTGTTGCTAAGACAAACACAACCCACCTGTCTAACCTCATCCACTCAGGTGTGTTAAGTCAGACACACGGTCTTTTATTTGTTTGTTGCTAAGATGAACACAACCCCACCTGTCGAACCTCATCCACTCAGGTGTGTTATTTAGGCACAAACCCTGTCTGGAGATGGAAGGCGATCCCACCGCCGCCACCAGACCATTAACCGTCACCACCACCATCACCACCTCCATCACCACCGAAATGTTATCACCACCACCATCGCCACCCCCTCCATCACCACCGAAATGTTATCACCACCACCACCACCACCTAAATGTTATCGCCACCACCACCACCAAAATGTTATCACCACCAACTCACCATTAATCTTCAAATCATCACTATCACATCACACACCATATCACACACTCCAATATTTAAATGTCCATCACCACCTTTTTTTCCACGTCTTACACTCACACACTGGCCTGAAGGAGGAGGAGGCGGGAAGGAGAGTGGAAGAAGGAAGAGAAGGAGAGTGGAAAGAGTAAGAGGAGGAGGAGAAAGGAGGAGGAAAGGAGGAGGAAAGGAGGAGGAAAGGAGGAGGAAAGGAGGAGGAAAGGAGGGGGGAATGAGGAGGAAAGGAGAGTAGAAGGAGGAGGAGGAGGAGGGAAGGAACACACCTGGCACGCACGTCGTCACCTCTCGTAATTTAAGCTACAAACGCCATCATACATTTTCCTCGCCAACTCTCGTCGCGGACTTGGCCTTTCTCTCCTTGCACCGCCTCGCGCGCCGCTGGCCTGCCGAAGTGCCTCTCCAACGAGCCCGTCCATCGCCGCCACGGCCTCCCTCACGCCCGTCCCCGAAGAAAACGAGGTGCACCAGGTTTACCTCACGCTGGTTTGTCAAGGGCACACTCGGCCAAGCGACCTCAGCCTCCTCTGATACTTTTCGAGGCAAGGAAATGATACACCAAGTTCACCAAATTCTTTTCCCTCTCTCTCTGGTTTAAATGAAGAGGTAACTAGCGTTTCGTAACCCTCACGTTTAAGAAATCAAGGTCACACTCAAACAGCCAAGCGACCTCAGCCTCCCCTTTAATTAACTTGTCGGGGAAAGACGACACCCTTAGTTCGCTTCCTTTACTGAGTGGTTTGATGAGGAAATTTGTTTCTCATAATCCTTACGTTGTTTTGAGAAGTCAAAGTTGTACAGCCCTTCACTCCCACTGGTTTAAATGAGTTGAAGAAGTAACAGTGTCTCGTAACCAAACTAAAAGCATCAGGTGTTATTTCTCCTTTACGCCTGGGTTAGTAAGCAGGTTCATGTACTTTACTTTTTGTTTTATATCAAAGCTACGTTTATTAGCCTTCCCGAGAGGCCATCCAATACATGCCCGTGGGAGGTGGGAGAGGGAGGAAGGGAATGGTTCAAACAAATTGATGCCTGTGTTTGTTCGTCTGTATAAAGCTCATGCTTACTTGTCTCTGCTAGCACCAATGTATTTTTCCTTGTGACGTCTTCTCTTCACTCCGGGTAACTTATTGATCGTGCGTGTATTCGTTCATAGTGACGCGTATTGTTGTTTTTGTTTTTATATACAGAGAAAATGAGCCAACGTGCGGGGTCGTGGTGTTCGAGCAGCCCCGCGCTTCGCTCAAGGGTCCGTAAAGGGGTTCGAAGTGACTCGCCAGCTGTTGTTCACTCTCAAGGAAAAGAATTACTGTAATTATTTATTTTCCTTAAGTTTAAGTAATAGCAAGGCTCACTGGGGCAGGTGTGTGTGAATAGCGATGGGAATAATGACTTATTGATTGGTTAGTGAATAGTTGTAGAGCCTCCCGCCTCGCCCTAGTGTCTGGTCAGCAGGTAACCACACTGGCCTAGCCTCGCCCCGAAACCCGCCGCAAAGCCGCCGCGTCTGCTCAGCTGGACAGTCACGCTTTTATTTCATGTGATTTTCTCAATACTCCGCCTCTAATAACAATCCCATCGTATTTTTTTCTCTCATATTTTCACTTTTTGTTAGATACAATTACTGCATATCCCGTTCTTTATTATGTTTACCCATTTAGCGGGAAGAGGTGGCATTTGTTTAGTCAAGTTAACCAGAAAAAGCGAGCATTTTCTGTCACTCAGTCTCGCGTCATCCCGCCTCGTTGATTCACCTCCGCCATCCAGTGGCCAGTCAATCAGTCAAATGTGTGTGTGTGTGTGTGTGTGTGTGTGTGGCGAGTAATCTGTGCTGAGGATGGAGCGGGGAGTGTCGGCGGCGTGAGGTAAGCCAGCCAAATTAAGTCACTTAAGTGTCGTGACAGAGCCATTAGCGTCGCGAGCTGCTTGGCGGCGTGCAGTGTGTGGCGGCGGGCGATGGAGTGTTCCAGGAAGTACCGCCAGCTGGAGGGTCGCCGGGACACTGTGTAGTCCGTGTGGCTGTGTCCGCCTTCCTTGCCTGAAGCAGATACATACGATTAAGATGAGCAAGGGGAGAGTGGTTTGAGTTTATCATCATATGAATTAATCACAAGCATTAAGATTACATTATATGTGTGTGTTTAGAGTCAGGCACTCCCCTGTTCATCAATAAGGCTTATAAATCGTCGTTATCTACCGTGTTACAGATACACACGATTAAGATTTTGCAAAGGCGGAGGATATGAAGATAGAAACATGGAAACTAAGGTACAATACAATGAGGACAATTTACGGTTTCACTCAACCAACGATTTTCTTACGTGGTTCATGTTTTTCTGGTGATAGATGTAGTGAATTGCACGGTTTAGTATAGTAATTCAGTTGTCATCAAGAAAAAAGAAAAAGAGCAAAGTGTGTAACGGTAATTCGTAAACTGTCCTTTTATTTTTTTTATTTTTTTTACGTCGTTGCCTGTTGCGCCGGTAGGCATCTTCCTGGTGGGGCCTGATGGTCGGCCCAAGGCTTCTTCCAGGTGGGGCCTGATGGTCGGCCCAGCCCGTTCTGGCGCAGGCGAGTGTTTATAGTGGCGCCATCTTGCATTGGCTCATGCTGCCCCCCGGAACTCGTTCTTGATTCGCTTGGACGGCTTCCTCTAGAGTCCGGGTTGATGGGTGGTCTTCAGGACAGCATGTGGGTAGTTTTAAGCCACTCGGCGGTGACTGAAAAATCCGAGTGGTAGCGTTCTTCTATACGTTCTTCTATACGATTCGAGTCCTCTCGAGACACCTCGCGAACCTGAACTGATTCGTTTTGAGGCACCGTCATCTGGTTTTGCAGGAACAGCGATGAGCAGCTTCTTTATTCGTTTGTAATATTATAAAGCAAATATGACAAGAAAAAAAAATTGAAGCGAAGTCTTTGCATTTCATCGAAGGCGAGAAGCACTTCAGAAGCTGTCGTTGGTTTCGTCTCGCCTCGACGCCTCGTAGTGAGGGAGTGTGTAACACGCCGCGAGTCATCGTTACGTTAACTTGAAACACTGGCCGTTACAGTAATCAGGAAACATTAAAATATTTGTTTCTGAACACACTAATTAGATAACCCTTTAAGGAAACGTAAGTCATGCCAGTCTTCCTACCACACGCCAGAAAGACACCTTCATGAACCCCTGGACGCCTCGGCACGAAGACGAGGCGTATACACACATTAAAGTTAATTTACTCATCTCTTTAACGTTTTCAGGCACACCAGTCAGTTTGAACCTCACCGAAACATTCTAGGGAAACTCTGGACCCTTGATCCGAAGATAATCCATGTCAGTCTACATTTCGTCCCAAAAAGTGCCTCAAATAACCTTTTTAAGAGATAGTCATACGGAACGCAACCTCAAATAAATTATGAGACGTCTTGATCCGAAGAGCAAGTATGTCAGTCTACGTTTGATCACAAAACACCTTAGAGAACCCTTTTAAGGAATTAGTCATACCAACGAGTACCACTACCGGGCTTTGCGTTTCCTTTCTTAGTAATACTTTCTAAGAAGTCCGCCTCCCCCTCCGCCACTCCAGCCCCCCCTACCCCCCAAGACAAGCCTGGGGAGCTGTGAGGAACCGGGGTTTGGGGGTGCGTAAGCCAAAATCACTGAAAAATGGGCTTCCAAAATTTCCCTAGAAAAATTTCTAAATTAAGGAAAATTACCTACATGTGGGGGGGTCCAGGGGGAGCGCAGCCCCCCTTGGTTAGGAGGGGGGTCGAGGGGGGCGAAGCCCCCTCTTTAGCAGGTCGTAAAGTTCAGTTGGAGTAGTTTAGATATGCTCCCCACCAAAAAAAAAAAGATTTTCCGGCACATCATACATGTGGGGGGGTTCAGAGGGGGGCGCAGCTCCCCTTGATTAGCAGGCGGGCGAGGGGGTCTGTTAAGTTATAAAGTTAGGACTTTCCTTACTTACGAGACAAGGTAATTTTCTTCACTTAGGGATTTTTCTAGGAAAATTTTGGAAGCCCTTTTTTCAGTGATTTTAACTTCCCCCCCCAAACCCCGGTTCCCCACAGTTAAGAACATAAGAACATAGGAGTCTGCAAGAGGCCGGTAGGCCTGTACAAGGCAGCTCCTTTGAACCTCCCGTGTAGCTCCCGTGTAGCTCCCGTGTATCTGACCCCACCTAATATCGCTGTCCATGAATTTATCCAATCTATTTTTGAATGTGACAATTGTATTGGCACTCACCACATGACTGCTAAGCCTATTCCACTCATCCACCACCCTATTAGTAAACCAATTTTTGCCTATGTCCCTGTTGATTCTGAATTTATCCATTTTAAACCCATTACTTCGTGTCCTAACCGGTTCTCTTACCAACAAAACCTTATGAATGTCTCCCTTATTAAAGCCCTTCATCCATTTATAAACCTCGATCATGTCTCCACGCACCCTTCGCCTTTCTAGAGAATGCAAGTTTAACTGTTTGAGTCTTTCCTCGTATGGCAAGTTTCTCAACCCTTGAATCATCTTAGTCATCCTCCTCTGCACCGATTCTAACATTTTGATATCCATTCTATAGTAAGGTGACCAGAACTGAACCGCATAGTCAAGATGAGGTCTAACTAATGCTAAATATAGTTTGAGGAAGACTTCGGCGCTTCTGTTGCTTACGCTCCTGGAAATAAATTCCAGTACCCTATTTGCTTGATTTCTAGCTTGAATGCATTGTGCTCTTGGACGGAGATCAGAGCTCACTAAGACCCCTAAATCCCCCTCGCACCCAGACCTGCTTATGAGAGTGTTATTTAAGCAATAGTTATGAGAGGGGTTGTTCCTACCTACACTCAGAATACTGCACTTCCCTACATTGAACTCCATCTGCCATTTATCCTTGAGTCATACAATCTGTTTAGTTCATCCTGGAGAATACTAGCGTCCTGATCCGACTCAATTACTCTACCGATCTTGGTATCATCTGCAAAATTACTGACATCACTACTAATTCCTGTATCTAAGTCACTGATATAAATAATAAACAAAAGTGGACCTAATACCGAACCTTGTGGGACCCCACTCGTAACACATCCCCAGACAGATCTTTTACCATTGATTTGCACTCTTTGCTTCCTATTGCTAAGCCACGCCTTGACCCAGTTCAAAACTTTACCCTCTACTCCGTGAGCCTGTAATTTAAGCAACAGTCGTTGATGAGGAGCTTTGTCAAACGCTTTACTAAGCTCAAGAAAGATTATATCATAATTTTCATCTCTGTCTACAGTTCCAAATATTTTATTGTAGAAGGACAAGAGGCTTGTCTTGGGGGATAGGGGGGGCTGGAGTGGCGGAGGGGGAGGTGGACTTCTGAGAAAGTATTACCCCTTTCTTTTTACTCCTGTGCTGCCTCCTTGCCCTTAAAAAAAAGTACCGAAAACGAAAAAGGAAAAAAAAGTATCCCGGGACGTCTTAACCTGGACACACACACGCGGGGCCCAAACAAAATTCTATCAACGTGAAACAAACACAGCGTCCAGGCCTTCAGTGGCCCGGGGAGCGAGCGAGGGAGAAACAGATCAAGGTGGAACAATGAAGGGCCGTGACGCGCATTGGTCACCGCTCGGCTGACAGGCGGAGGCGGAGAAGGAAGGAACAGAAACTGGGCTAATCAACGGCTCGCGACGGCTGACTTGGCCGGGAAAGTTAGCCGCGCTGAAACACTCCATCAAAGGATGGAATCCTGCCCTGCCTACCGCGCCTCCTCCGCCGCCTCCCCTTTCCATTCCCCCTGATACTCCTTCACCATCTCCTCCTCTTCCTACTGCTACTTTTTTTTTTACAACAAAGGAGGCAGCTCAAGGGCACACAAAAAAGGAAACAATAACAAAAAAAACAGCCCGCTACTCGCTGCTCCTAAAAAAGAATCAAAAGAGGTGGCCGAAAGAGAGGTCAATTTCGGAAGGAGAGGTGTCCTGATACCCTTCTCTTGAAAGAGTTCAAGTCGTAGGCAGTAGGAAATACAGATGAAGGAAGATTGTTCCAGAGTTTACCTGCGTGAGGGATGAAAGAGTGAAGATACTGGTTAACTCTTGTATAATGGGATTGGACAGTATAGGGATGAGCATGAGTAGAAAGTCGTGTGCAGCGGAGCCGCGGGAGGGGGAGAGGCATGCAGTTAGCAAGTTCAGAAGAGCAGTCAGCGTGGAAATATCGATAGAAGATAGAAAGAGAGGCAACATCGCGACGGAATTTAAGAGGTAGAAGACTATCAGTAGGAGGAGGAGAGCTGATGAGACAAAGAGCCTTAGACTCCACTCTGTCCAAAGAGCTGTGTGAGTGGAGCCCCCCCACACGTAAGATGCATACTCCATACGAGGGCGGACAAGGCCCCTGTATATGGATAGTAACTGCGCGGGGGAAAAGAACTGGCGGAAACGATACAGAACGCCCAACCTCGAGGAAGCTGATTTAGCAAGAGAGGAGATGTGAAGTTTCCATTTTTTTTTTTTTTTTTTTACAACAAAGGAGGCAGCTCAAGGGCACACACAAAAAAGAAAACAATAATAAAAAAAAAGCCCGCTACTCGCTGCTCCTAAAAAAGAAACAAAAGAGGTGGCCGAAAGGAAGATCAAATACGGGAGGAGAGGTGTCCTGATACCCTCCTCTTGAAAGAGTTCAAGTCGTAGGCAGGAGAAAATACAGATGAAGGAAGATTGTTCCAGAGTTTACCAGCGTGAGGGATGAAAGAGTGAAGATGCTGGTTAACTCTTGCATAAGGGGTTTGGACAGTATAGGGATGAGCATGAGTAGAAAGTCGAGTGCAGCGGGGCCGCGGGAGGGGGGGAGGCATGCAGTTAGCAAGTTCAGAAGGGCAGTCAGCGTGGAAATATCGATAGAAGATAGAAAGAGAGGCAACATTGCGGCGGAATTTAAGAGGTAGAAGACTATCAGTATGAGGAGGAGAGCTGATGAGACGAAGAGCCTTAGCCTCCACTCTGTCCAGAAGAGCTGTGTGAGTGGAGCCCCCCCACACATGAGATGCATACTCCATACGAGATTGGAGTTGAGATTTTGAGTTAAGGATAGACCGAGGATGTTTAGTGTAGAAGATGGTGATAGCTGAGTGTTGTCGAAGATTAGGGGATAGGTGTTTGGAAGATTGTATCGAGTTGATAGGTGAAGAAATTTAGTTTTTGAGGCATTGAAGGACACAAGGTTCCTTCTGCCCCAGTCGGAAATGATAGCAAGGTCTGAGGTTAAGCGTTCTGCAGCCTCCAGTCTGGAGTCGTGTACTTCCTGTTGAGAGGGTCTTCTGTTGAAAGAAGTTGAATAATGCAGAGTGGAGTCGTCGGCGTATGAGTGGACAGGACAGTTTGTGATGGAAAGAAGATCATTGATGAATAATTGGAAGAGAGTGGGTGATAGGACAGAGCCCTGTGGAACACCACTGTTGATAGGTTTAGGGGAAGAACAGTGACCGTCTACCACCGCAGAGGTAGAACGGCCGGAAAGGAAACTGGAGATAAAGGAACAGAGAGAGGGATAGAATCCGAAGGAGGGCAGTTTAGAAAGCAAAGACATGTGCCAGACTCTATCGAAGACTTTCGATATATCTAGCGCAACAGAGAAAGTGTCACCGAAACGGCTAAGAGAGGATGACCAAGAGTCAGTTAAGAGAGCAAGAAGATCGCTAGTAGAACGCCCTTTGCGGAGTCCATACTGGCGATCAGATAGAAGGTTAGAAGTGGAAAGGTGCTTTTGAATCTTCCGGTTAAGGATTGATTCAAAAGCCTTAGATAGACATGAAAGTAAAGTTATAGGGCGGTAGTTTGAGGGATTGGAACGGTCACCCTTCTTAGGCACAGGCTGTACAAAGGCATACTTCCAGCAGGAAGGAAAGGTAGATGTTGAAAGGCAGAGACGAAAGAGTTTGACCAGGCAGGGTGTCAGCACGGAAGCACAGTTTTTAAAGGCAATAGGAGGCACTCCATCAGGTCCATAAGCCTTCTGAGAGTTGAGGCCAGAGAGGGCATAGAAAACATCATTTGGAAGAATCTTAATAACAGGCATAAAGGTGTCAGAGAGGGGATGAGTAGGAGGAATATGCCCAGAATCGTCCAAGGTGGAACTCTTACAGAATTCTTTGAGCGAAGAGTTCAGCCTTAGAGACAGATGAGACGGCAGTGCTGCCGTCAGGGTTAAGGAGAGGATGGAAAGAGGATGAAGTGAAATTGGAGGAGATATTTTTGGCTGGATGCCAGAAGTCACGGGAAGAATTAGAAGAAGCAAGGTGTTGACATTTTCTATTGATATAAAAAGTTTTAGTAAGTCGGAGAATAGATTTGGCACGATTCCGGGCTGAAATGTAAAGGTCATAGTTAGCAGGAGTTCGAAGGCTCTGGAACCTTTTGTGAGCTGCCTCTCTATCTTTGATGGCACGAGAACACGCATGATTAAACCAAGGCTTTTTAGCATGAAGAGTAGAGAAAGAACGTGGAATGTATGCCTCCATTCCGGAGACAATCACCTCTGTGATGCGCTGAGCACACACAGAGGGGTCTCTCTCCTGGAAGAAGTAATCATTCCACGGGAAATCGGAAAAGTACATCCTCAGGTCGTCCCACCGAGCTGAAGCAAAATGCCAGAAGCATCGCCTCTTCGGTGGGTCCAGAGGATGTACAGGAGCGATAGGACAGGATACAAAAATAAGGTTATGATCGGAGGAGCCCAACGGAGAGAACAGTTTGACAGAGTAAGCAGAAGGATTAGAGGTAAGGAAGAGATCTAGAATGCTGGGCCTGTCTCCAAGACGGTCGGGAATACGTGTCGGGTGCTGAACCAACTGCTCTAGGTCGTTGAGGAGAGCAAAGATGTAGGCTTGTTCACCAGGATGGTCAGTGAAAGAGGATGAAAGCCAAAGCTGGTGGTGAACATTGAAATCTCCCAAGATGGAGATTTCAGCTACTACTACTGCTACTACTTTTCTTCCTCCTCTTCTTATCCCTCTTCCTCTACCTCTTTCTCCTCCTCCTCATGCTACGGCTTCTGTTCCTCCTCCTTTTCCTCCTCCTCCTCTTCCTCCTCCACAGCCTACTTCAGAAACAAAATACTCACTCAGTCTCCCTCCTCTCCCTCCAAACCCTCTCTCCCTCACTTTCCAAAACAACAGACTCTACCCTTCTCCCTTTCTCCCTGCCTCTTTTCCTTCCTCCCTTCCTCCCTCTCCCTCTCTCCCTCCCTCCCTGCCCCGCACTTGTCTATTCTTCTCCATCTGAAATTCAAGGCGAGCATTTTATTTTTTGCAAAATTATAAAGTTTTCATTAATTTAAGTGAACCTGAAAATGTTTCAAGCGGTGCGATTTTTTTGCTGTTATTGATTTCATGGGAGATCAGATTTACACACACACACACACACACACACACACACACACACACACACACACACACACACACACACACACACACACACACACACACCGTCCCTTTCCTCTCCCTTTCCTCCCCTTCCCACGCCCTTCTCTATCACACTCCCCTCCCCATTTCTCTCTCTCCAGCTGCTCTCCCTTCCCCTCTTCCTCCTCTCACCATCAATTCCTGTCTTCTGTTCCTTTCAACTCTTCCCATACTGTTGTCTGTCCGCTTTGTCCTTTTTCTTCTTTCCCCTCCCTTACCCTGGTCTCTCTTGCTTCATTTCTCCCCCTTCTCTTCTGACGTTACGGCCTCCTCCCCTTTTCGTCTCCCTTTTTTCCCTTCCTCCTCCCATATCCTCTCCTTTCTCCTCCCTCCCCCTCTTCCTCTCCCTACCTTCCTTCTTCCCTCCTCCCTGTTGCTCTTCCTACTACATCCTCTCTCCTTCCTTTTTTCCCTCCCTTTCTCCCCCGGCTCAGCCAATCAGATCATCGCCTCAAGATCTGCATCAAACAAGCGATCGGATAATCAAGAGTTGATTCGGTAATTTCACGTAATCAATTAATCGCAGAAAAAAAAGATAAATTAAAATAAGAGAAAATGTTAAGAAAAAAATGGCTTGCATCGTTAATCAGCATAATGTATTAGTAGTATATTTTTTTCTTTGTGTATACTTTCTCTCGTTGTTTTGTCTTCGTTATTCATCTGTGTCATCAATGTCAGTAATTTGACGAGGTAGTGAGTGAGGAAGGAGGAGGAGAGGGAAGGAAGGGAGGAGGGGAAGGAAGGGGAGGGAAGGGGAGGGAAGTGCAGGGGAGGAGAGGGAAGGAAAGTGAGGGGAGGGGAGGGAAGGGAAGGGGAGGGAAGGGAGGGGTAGGATAGATAAGTGATCGGGAAGTAAAGAGGCGAAGGGGAAGAGGAGTTAGGGGAAAATGGAGGAACTAGTGGAGGGCGGTGGTTAGGCAAAATGAAGAGAAGTGAGGAGAAATGAGAAGAAAGTAGAAGAATGTTAAAGGAAAAAAAGTGGTAGAATGAATAGCAGTGAAGAAGTGATGAGGCAGAGAGTGAGGAAAGGGAAAGGAGGAAGGGAAGGAAAAACGAATGAAAAGTAGGAACAGTACGCGATAGAAAATGAAAAGCAGAGAAGCAAAGAGGAAGTGAAGGAGAAGGGAAGGGAAGGGAAACAACGGAAGATAAAGGGAAGTGAGGGAACCGTCCACTCGGCTCTCCCCTTCCCTTCCCACTTGACCCCATGTTGTTGTTGTTGTTGTCGCCTCCTGTTGGCTGATTGGCGGACACTGGACGGCGACACCCAATGGCGGGGCGGCTCTCAAGACACCTGACTGACCTGCCTTAGAGAGAGAGAGAGAGAGAGAGAGAGAGAGAGAGAGAGAGAGAGAGAGAGAGAGAGAGAGAGAGAGAGAGAGAGAGAGAGAGAGAGAGAGAGAGAGAGAGAGAGAGAGAGAGAGAGAGAGAGAGAGAGAGAGAGAGAGAGAGAGAGAGAGAGAGAGAGAGAGAGAGAGAGAGAGAGAGAGAGAGAGAGAGAGAGAGAGAATCCCACAAACTCAAAATATATTAGTTCTCCCATGTCTAGAGAGAGAGAGAGAGAGAGAGAGAGAGAGAGAGAGAGAGAGAGAGAGAGAGAGAGAGAGAGAGAGAGAGAGAGAGAGAGAGAGAGAGAGAGAGAGAGAGAGAGAGAGAGAGAGAGAGAGAGAGAGAGAGAGAGAGAGAGAGAGAGAGAGAGAGAGAGAGAGAGAGAGAGAGAGAGAGAGAGAGAGAGAGAGAGAGAGAGAGAGAGAGATCCCACAGTCAAAATATATTAGTTCCCCCATGTTTAGAGAGAGAGAGAGAGAGAGAGAGAGAGAGAGAGAGAGAGAGAGAGAGAGAGAGAGAGAGAGAGAGAGAGAGAGAGAGAGAGAGAGAGAGAGAGAGAGAGAGAGAGAGAGAGAGAGAGAGAGAGAGAGAGATCCCACAGTCAAAATATATTAGTTCCCCCATGTCTAGAGAGAGAGAGAGAGAGAGAGAGAGAGAGAGAGAGAGAGAGAGAGAGAGAGAGAGAGAGAGAGAGAGAGAGAGAGAGAGAGAGAGAGAGAGAGAGAGAGAGAGAGAGATTTACATAGATTTACATAGAAAATCAGACCACACAGACCCCATGGTCCAGACTAGGTGGTCTGTCCTTAAACCTAAGTGATTTTACATTAATCAGATGGCTACAAAACGTTGCTTTTCAACTCTAGTTAAGGGGGAGATCCCCCTATGTTTAAGAAATAGCGCGAGTTTCTTCTAATTCACACAGTACATGCATAGCATTATGCTAATCATCATATCCATATTTGATGTGGATATGACTGAAAAAAAAAAATTAAGATTTTTTTTGTGTTTTTTCAAAAATTTTGGAATTCGTTTGGAATCGCCAATTCTTCACCAATTTTAATGTGATTTTTACAGTAATATCACATCATCTATGTTACCATATATCCGAACCGAAATTTTTGAAAATCTTCTTTTTTTATTTTTTTTTATTTTTTTTATTTTTTTACTAGTCTAGACGTGAAAAAATCACTGAAAAAAATGTTTTTACCTATTTTCAAATTTTGGAATCGGATTAATTTTCTACAACCATTCAATGCTTTTGTCCCAAAATTTCGGCCAAATCGGACAAAAACTAAAGGAGGAGATAGCATTTGTGTGTGAAAATCCATGGTTTTGAGAAAACAGCGATCAAAGTTTGCCTTCCGATTTTTCATGTTCCAAGTGAAGTGAAACTATAATAAGAGATTCCAGTTATATTTGTTTATGCATATGGATACATATGGTGTTTATACCTAATAATCTGGCACCTGGTCCCCCCATAATAAAAATTTATTAGGTATTACATGCTCGAAGGCAAGGGTATCATGATGCGCCACATCACTCATTGTAGCCAGGTTTGATTAGAACGCCCCAGCCTGATATTGTTTGCTAGGGCTGCCTGGTGTTTTCTTTTTCTGACGTCTCTTCCTCTTTCTAGGTGTTAGTCTTCTTTCCTCCTTTCGTTCCTCGACCCTCACCCGTCACAAGGCTGTGGTATACTTGTTGGAGGTTTACTTCAGTATACTTGTTTTCCTCCCCACCTGCTAGCTTGAATGTTCTAGGTGGTGCATGGCAATAATTAGTTCCACATTCCTCGCAGTCAACACTGATGGTGGTGTCCCATCTGTTAGCAGCAGGTGTTACTACTACGTTCTTCCTGCATCCTCGCTTCTTGCATTGGAGCTCAGCAACCATAGCACGTAACTGGCTTCCAGTTACGATATATTTCTCGTCATACTCTTCAGTAACAGCAGGCAAACGGCTGGATGTAAGGTGAGTCCTTATCAATGCACGTGGCACGCGAAGCGTGGCAGCAGCAGGTGTTGAAGATGACGATGCAGCAGGTGTGGAAGCAGCAGATGACGATGCAGCAGGTGTTGATGCAGCAGATGATGATCCAGCAGGTGTGGAAGCAGCAGATGATGATGCAGCAGGTGTGGTTGGTGATGGAGGCGGGGGTGGAAGTACCGTGGCAGGCAGCATGTGTGGTGGTGGTGGCTGCAGGCCAGCATCCTCACTCTCACGTTCAGCAGCGATGTTTTCCTTCCTCTCCCTGCCCAATACCCAGGCTCTTCTACTCTGTAATATTCTCCTCTTCAACTTAGGCATGTCTGTGTTCAGAATTCGGAAGCAGATCTTAAAATAAGGCACGGATCAGTACAAGATAAGCAGGAGGAGCGGCGGCATGTCATACCCCTCTGGCATCTCTTCTCTCTCTGATCGGCGTGATCGCTATACGCGCTGCTGGCTGCTGGCTGGGAGGGTTGGGAAGGATGGTTCAGGATGCCAGAGGTATGAGAATGTGTTTTCACTTCATTATTTCTTCATAAAATAGTTATTTCAAGCGTAAAAAAAAACTAAAAAAAACATGCATACTCCTCCCTTACTTGCGCGTCACGGACATTTAATAGACATTTAAAGGGCTGCTCGCTAGGCCCTTTAAAATTGCGATAGAGAAAAAAGAACTTCACCATTTGATACTAGAGGGATACTAGGTGTTGCCTGGCTGTAAAACAGAAAACCGATATTTTTCACCCGCATCTACAAAAATTAAGGCGAATCTCCCCCTTAATATTAAGTTCAAGGAAGTGACGGTCGAGCTTGTTTTAAAAGGAGTCAATCGTGTTACACTGGACCACTGATGGTGGGAGCTTATTCCATTCTCGCACTACAACGTTGGTGAAGAAAAATTAGGTGCAGTCTGAATTTACTTGTCTACATTTGAGTTTTGTGCCATTGTTCCTCGCTCGCAAAGTGTCATCGATCATAAACAATTTTGTTCTGTCTACGTTCGTGAAACCATTAAGTATTTTAAAACATTCGATCAGTTTTCCTCTCAAGAAAGAACATGTTAAGGGTGGAAAGCCTTTCTTCGTAGGATTTGTTGCGCAAGGAAGGGATCATTTGTGTTGCTCGACGCTGAACACCTTCTAGTTTAGCAATGTCCTTTGCATGGTGGGGAGACCAAAACTGTACCGCATATTCCAAGTGGGGTCTGACTAAACTATTGTAGAGCGGAAGTATTACATATTTATTCTTGAATAAAAAGTTTCTTTTAATGAAGCCCAACATTCTGTTCGCTTTATTTGCTGCATCGATGCATTGATGTGAGAATTTGCGGTTTGACGCGATTTTAATCCCCAGGTCCTTAACGCATTCAACGCTTGTGAGTTTAACGCCGTGTATTTCGTAATCGAACTTTATTTTTTTGTTCCAACTTGAAGGACCTGGCACTTGTCTACGTTAAAGGGCATCTCCCATTTATCCGACCAAGCTGAAATTTTGTGCAAATCCTCTTGGAGGCTTTGCCTGTCTTCGTCAGTGAGAACCGAGTTAATAATCTTTGTATCGTCTGCAAATTTACTGATGCAATTATTGAGTCCAACATCCACGTCGTTGATGTAAATAATGAAGAGCACTGGGCCAAGAACCGAGCCCTGAGGGACGCCACTAGTGACCGGCGCCCACTCTGAGTTAAATCCATCAATTACAACTCTTTGTTGTCTGTTGCTCAACCAATTCGCGATCCATTGGTTTACTTGACCGTCAATGCCTACTTGCTTTAATTTATAAAATAATTTATGATGTGAGACTTTATCAAACGCTTTCTGGAAATCAAGATAGACTACGTCCACTGATTTGGTTACGTCATAAATTGAGAAGAGATCGTTATAAAAGGTCAGTAGGTTTGACAGGCAGGATATTTTGTTACGGAAGCCATGTTGTGAGTCCCCAATTAATGAGTGGCTTTCGAGGTAACTCACAATTTTGTCTCTAATTATGCTCTCGAGTAGCTTACCTACAATTGAGGTTAGACTAATGGGTCGGTAGTTCCCTGGTATTTTTTTGTCTCCTTTCTTATAAATCGGTGTCACGTTAGCCTTTTTCCAATCCGAAGGGACGATGCCTTGTCGCAAGGACATATTGAATACGGTAGTGAGGGAGGAGAGTATTTCGCTCTTTGTTTCTTTAAGCAGTATAGGATATACTTTGTCAGGTCCAGGACTTTTATTTGTTTTAAGTGAATGGAAAGCCTTAAGGACTTCATCGGTTGTTATTTCAAAATTAGGCAATGCATGCTCGAGATTTACAATAGTACTATTGTTGGTGGTAGCGAGAGGAAGACTGTTAGTATTAAACACCGAGGAAAAGTAGTTGTTTAAGAGGTTTGCAATGTGTTGGCTGTCAGTCACTAGTGCACCGTCGCTGTTTGTTAAAGGTCCAGTACCACTTTTGATCGCCTTTCTGTTGTTTATGTAACTGAAGAAAGATTTCGGATTATTTTTACAGTTGGCTGCAATATTTTCTTCGTATCTACGAGAGAGATGTTGGTTTGGGAGACAGAACATGTATAAAATGTTTCCTAGTCTCTCTCTCTCTCTCTCTCTCTCTCTCTCTCTCTCTCTCTCTCTCTCTCTCTGAATAATTCACGTTTGCTGGATACTCCTTGAAGGTTTTTAGACCCAGTGTGGAGGAGAGGCCAATGAAGGCACGGTGCAGTGGAGGAAAGGAGAGAAAGAGTGGAGGGAAGTAGAGGAGTGGGGGTGGAGGCAAGGAGAGGAGGAGGGTGGAGGGAAAGAGAGAAGGAGTGGAGGGAAGGAGAGAAAGAGTGGAGGGAAGTAGAGGAGTGGGGGTGGAGGCAAGGAGAGGAGGGGGGTGGAGGGGAAGAGAGAAAGAGTGGAGGGAAGGAGAGAAAGAGTGGAGGGAAGTAGAGAAAGAGAGGTTGAGGAAAGGATGTAAGGAAGAAGGCTCAGTGCGTGAAGGTAGCCAGAGGAAAGAAAGGTCAGGAAGAAAAGGAGCCATAAATTAACTATAGGGGGAGGGAAGGAGAGAGGAAGTGGAGGGAAGAAGGAGAGAAGATGAAAAAAATGAAAGGTAGAGGGAAGGATGAAAGGAAGACGACTAGGGGTGCAACGGTAATGAGGGAGGCAGGGAGGGACGAAAAAGCAGGAAGAAAAGGAGGTGAGAGGAAAAGGTGAGAGGAAGAAGGAATGGGAGGGAAGGGTGGGAGAGTGCATGGAGTGGGAGAATGGAGGGAAGGAAAAGGGAAGAAAGGAGGTAAGAACGGAGGGAGGCAAGTTCAGAGCAGGAGGAAAGGAGGGAGGTAATACGTAGCAAGGCAGCGGAAGTGAGGGAGAGTGGGAAGGGTGAAAGAAGGGAAGGAGGGAGGGAGAGAGGGAGGAGGTAAAAGGAAGGTGGACGCAAGCTGGTGAAAGGCGGAAAGGAGGAAATAAATGTGGTACGAAAAGAGGCGTAAGAAAGTGTGAGGAGCATTAAGGGAAGGAGGAGGAGGAGGAGGAGGAGGAGGAGGAGGAGATGGTGCAAAGAGAGTGAAAGAAGAGAAAAACAAAATGGAAGGAAGGCAGAAAGAAGGTTGAAAGATGAGGAATATGCGAGGAGGAAAATGAAGAAACGAGAGGAAGACGAGGAAGAGGTAGGAGAGAGAAGCAAAAAGGAAAGAAGGGAAGGAAACAGACGCAGGAGGAAGGTGTGATATTTTGAGGTAGTGGAAGAAATGGGAGAGAAATAGAAGCAAGAAGGAAAAAAGAGATGGATAAAGCAGGAGGTTGGAAGCAGTAGAAGAGATGACGGAGAAATGGAGAGAAAACAAGATGGCAGGAAGGGAGGAAAGGGGGAGGAGGGTAGATAGATAAACAAGGGAGGAATATATGTAAAGGAATGATTGGGAGGAGGAGGAGGAGGAGGAGGAGGAGGAGGAGGAGGAGGAGGAAGGGTAGGGTGAGAGATCAGTCAGTTTGAGAGCAAGAGGAAGGAAATTAAGAGGAAGGAGAGACGAGAGATAAGAGGAAGGAAAAAAGAGGCTGCAGATTGGAGGAAGAGTATCAGAGAGAGAGAGATTACTTTTAATTTTCCTACTTTTCTGTTTTCCCTTTTCACAACATAAATATTTCCAACTATTCATTCTCATTCTTTTCTTTTCTCTTCTCTTTTCTCTTCCTCCTCTCACTTTTATTCAATTCCATCTTTTCTCTGATTCCTCTCCTCCTTCTCCCCCTCCTCCTCCTCCTCCTTAAGACAACATTGGTAAAGTCAGCTCAATGAGGGTTTTGGTCACGTGGGGAGCTCATTGCAAACCGACTCCTATTATCCCCTCCCCATCCCCCTCTCTACTTCCCTTCCCTCTTCCTATCGATGCTCCTTCCCTCTCTTCCTTCCTTTTCCCTCTTCCTAACTGATTTTCTCTCTTTCTCCTTTCCTTCTCTTCTCTCCCCTCTCTTACCCCCTTCCTCCCCCTTCTCTCTTCCTCTGCCTCCCTCTCACCCCTCTTCCTCCCCTTGCTCCCCCCTTCTCTCTCCTTCCCCTCTTTCTATTTGCTTTCTTTCTCCTTTCATCCCCTTCCTTCTCCCCTCCCTTTCCTCACTAGCAAACCCCCTTCCTCCCCCCCCTCCCCCCACCCTCCCTCCCTGCTCTACCTGTTTGTTCAGCCAATTATCTACCTGTTGATTGTTTTTTTAGCTTTTGTGTCTTATTTTTTGTGTATATTACGCGTGTCTGCTTTTTGTATGAAATTTTGTGCTGTCTATTTTATGTATATCTTGTATCTGTTGAATGTTTTTTGGTGTGCTTTATGTATATTGTTCATTTAATTATAAGTGTGTCTTTTCATCTATTTACGTACTGTAGTTTAATCTATTGCATGTCCGTCTTTTATCTATTTCATGTACATTTATTTACATGTATTGTTTTTTATCATGCTTTATATTTTTTTGTTTTATCAACTAATATATTTTTTGATATAAAATTCTTAGGGAATTACGTACATTTTGTGAAGTATTCATGGTAAGAAGTCCACGCTCAGAGACGGAACAAATGAGGGACTAGGGAAGAAGTGAGTCATCCTGTGTACTCCTCGCCGTAGATGGAGAGGAAACACAATTTACGAGAATGGGAAAGAAGAGAATTAGGGGCCTGGGAAAACGAAAAAGTGAAACGTTTATAAAAAAAATGTGAAACAAACGAATTAAAAGCATAGAAGAAAAGTAATGACTGTATTTGATGGCTAAAGATGCGAGTAAATGGAGAAAGAAATGTGAAGACAGATTATGCTGCCTTTTTAAAAATATTAGAAAAAGAAAAACCTAGGAATGGACCAAAAGATAAATGATAAAAGAGAAGGATACTAACCGACTTTCGTTGACGGGAACACAGAAACAAAAAAAAAACAAAAAATATGGAGATATTGTGGAAAGTAAAATAAAATAAAAAAATTAGGCATAAAGGCCAAAGGAAGATGTAAAATGAAAAGAAATCAGGAAAACATATTAAACCTGGTTGTCTTTAGTTACTCCGGAAACAAGTGAACAGAGAGATGAACACAAAGATGAAAGGAAGGAGAAAAGAAAGAGCGGAGGAAAAGTGTAAAGAACAAATGAAGTAGTGGAGATAAAAGAGGAGCAGAGGATGCCTTTGGTCGCCTCGTACTCGGACCATTAAAGAGGAGGTGTGGAGGCTAAGGCGGCGAATAGACGCGGGGAGAATGGGGGCGAGGAAGAAAAGAAGAGAGGAAAAAACACGTAATGGGTATAAGTGGAAAAATGGGTAGAGTAGAAAAAAACGATGGTGGAAGAGAAGATACGTGCAGGTAATATTGAAAACGGTGACGAAATGCAACGAAGAAGGAAAGAAGAGAGGGAACAACGCAAGGAGGGAGAAACAGTAAAGAACACCGATGCGAGAAAAGATGATGCTTGTAGTTACTAAGAGAGGATGAAAAGTTAGAGGAAAAGGAAGTAAAAGGAGGAGAAAGTAAGAGGAATGGGAAAGTAAGAAGAAAA
Source organism: Eriocheir sinensis (assembly GCF_024679095.1). Lineage (NCBI taxonomy): Eukaryota > Metazoa > Arthropoda > Malacostraca > Decapoda > Varunidae > Eriocheir > Eriocheir sinensis. The sequence goes on along the minus strand of NW_026110406.1, from coordinate 84,684 downwards.
TGAAAATAAGAGTAAAAGGAAATACCTAAGAGGAAAGTAAAGTAAGAAGAAAAGGAAGTAAGAGGGAAAGTAAATTAAAGGGAAAGGAAAGTAAGAGGAGAAGGAAAGTGAGAGGAAAAGGAAAGGAAAAGGAAAAGGAAAGTAAGAAGAAAAGGAAAATAAGAGAAGGAAAGTAAGAGGAAAAGGAAAGTAAACGGAATTGAATGTAAGTAGAAAAGGAAAGTGAGAGGGAAGAGAGAGAAGTAAAAGAAAATAAGAGGAAAATTAAAACATGAAGGAAAGTCGGAGTACAAAAATAAGTGAAAGCTAAGAAAGATTCCCCCCCAGCTCACACACCTGCCTGACATGGCGAGGCGCAGGAAGGAGAGGAGGGAGAGGGAGAGAATTAGGAGACTGAACACCTTTTATTAACACGCTGGTGTTACACACGAACATTACTTTTTTCATTCATTCTTTTATTTTAAAGGAGCACTTCGTCGGCGGGAATTTTTTATTGTTTTATTTTATTTGAACTTTTAATCCATCTCTAGGCTGAGTTGACGGCCACCATCAATTTTTCTCTTTTCCATCTGTCTAGCTTTGTTTTAGGCTTGATAACGATGGAAGAGGAAACATGGAAACATGGAAACGCAGGCAACAGAAAGCCTATTGGCTCATTACGAGGTTGCCCGCTTTGGTGATTTAATCTGCTCGACAGCCTGGGGCCTGGGGAGCAGATGAAAGCACCTCGACATTGAGGAGCAGATGAAATTACCTCGATATTGAGGAGCAGATGGAAGGAACTCAGAATTCAGTTTACTCCCGACGCAGCGAAGTGACGGTCGATTCTATATTTGAAGGAGTTGATAGTATTCGCATTTACTACTTCTGAAGGAAGATTGTTCCAGTGACGGATGACTCGGTTTGAAAAGAAACTCCTTCCGATGTCTGTGTTACATCGACTAGACTGAATGGGTAAACCGTTATTTCTAGTTCTTGAGTTGGTTTGCAATTCAAAGAAATTGGAGTAATCGACGTTATTGAGTTTTTTTCAGATACTTGAAGACTTGAATCATATCTCCTCGTAGGCGTCTTTTCTCCAATGTAAAGAGATTGAGTCGCTTGAGTCGTTCCTCGTACGGTTGAGCCCTTAAGGTTGGTATCATTTTCGTGGCGCGTCGTTGAATCCTTTCCAGTAAATCAATGTCCTTTCTGTAATTAGGAGACCAGAACTGTACTGCATACTCGAGGTGCGGTCTTACCATGGAATTATACAAGGATAGCATCACGTCTGGCGTTTTACACTCGAAGTTCCTCGCTATGAACCCGAGCATAGTGTTGGCTTTGTTGTATGCTTTTTTACAGTGATTCGCGTGTTTCGGGTCACTGCTGATAGTGACTCCAGATCCTTTTCCTCCTGCATCGCTTGCAGTGGTCTCCCATTCATGATGTATGTGTGGTTACTATTTCTGGACCCAATGTGCATGACTTTGCATTTGTCAACATTAACGGATATTTGCCATTTTCCGACCATTCGATAATGTGATTGAGGTCTTTCTGAATGATTTCGCAGTCGGTCTTTGTGAGGCCTTTCCCCCCACCTTAGTGTCATCAGCAAATTTCGATATTGTGGATTTCAGTCCTGATTCGAGGTCGTTGATATATATGATGAAGAGAATGGGTCCCAGCACTGACCCTTGAGGCACTCCACTAGTGACTGAAAGCCAATCGGAAGGCTGTCCGTTGAGTAGTACTCGTTGTTTTCTGTCGGTGAGCCAATCTCTTATCCACGCGATCAGATTGGCTCCAATGCCCGCCGAGTGCAGTTTCTTAAGGAGTCGCTCGTGCGGTACCTTGTCGAAGGCTTTCTGAAAGTCCAGGTATATAACATCACTGGGGATGTGGGCATCCCAGTTCTTATATATACCTTGGAAGAAGTCTAATAAATTCGTTAGGCAGGAGCGCTTGTTTCTGAAGCCATGCTGGGTGTCGGAGATTACATTATTGTCTTCTAGAAACTTAACAAGTTTGTCTCTAATAATCTTTTCAGTATTTTCCTGCCACTGATGTCAAACTTATGGGCCTGTAGTTTAATGCAACGCTTTTGTCTCCTTTTTGAAAATTGGTGTTACGTTCGCCATCTTCCTGTCTTCCGGGACCTTTTCAATTGAACAGACTGGTTGAATATGTTAGTGAGTGGCTGAAGTATTTGTTGTTTAAGCTCTTTTAATTACCGAGTGGACAAACCGTCAGGTCCTGTTGTCTTGTTCGTGTAGTTTTTATCCAAATACTCTTTCACTTCTTTGTCGCATATTGAGTCAATTATCAGGGGCGTGATTCCCCTCGGCTGGTCAGGGTTCTCGGGCATTGTTTCGATGTTCTCGACTGTGAATACGGATGCGAAGTTACTGTTGAGGATTCTGGCCATCTGCTTACTGTCCTGAGTTGCAGCTCCAGTCTCGTCTGTCAGGGGACCAATATTGGATTTTACTTTCTTTTTCGATCTGATGTATGTGAAGAATTTTTTTGAGTTTGTCTTGATGTCACGCGCTATTTGTTTTCGTAGTTGCGTTTACTACTCCGAATAAGGGTGCGACAAGCTCTGAGGCTGTTGTGGTACTGAGTACGGGCTTCGGCCGTGTCATTCTCTTTCATTAGGTTATAATTCCTTTTTTTTAAGTTTACCGCCCTTTTTATTTCTCTGGTCCTGGAGGAGGAGGAGGAGAATGGGGATGAATTTTGATGGTGAATGGTGATGGTTATGTTTGTGGTGTCAATGTGCGTAAAATGCCTGTAGGGATGAGTGTGGTGAGGAAGATGGTGAGGATAGTGTGAAATGAAGGTGATGGTGATGTTCGTTTAGAATAGATGTTGGGTGAACAGTGCAGTAGTGGTGAGGATGGTGAAAGGAAGATGATGATGGCAGTCGAAGGATGTTCACTGAAGAACGTGGTCGTGGTTTTGATAGTGAGAATAAAACTTTATTCCCTAACTAAAACATTGGAATAGGCCTTTTTACTCTGATTACTATACCAACAACGTTTTCCAGTATCATTTTCTTACCAGTAACACCTTTCGCTAACTCTATTCTTTCCCAAACTTAAATGTTGGACTTGTTATTTTCTTCATCGCCATCATCTTCAGAAGGCTGTGACTGAATGGGAAGTCAAGCACAATGATCTTGAAAAGAAATTTGTAGCCCTTCAGGAATTTGTTTTAACTAATGTGGCAGTGACTCCACCATCGTTGGTGGAGGCCCTCCACCGAGACTGTGCCCTCTCCAGACGACCCTCCTGCTTCACGGGAGGACGTGTTACCTGCCTCACAGGTTAACTCCCAGCCTGCCTCTGGGATAACCCCCTCTCGTAGCCTACGTAACAAATTTGAAGACTTAGAAGTCCTCGCAGCTACAAATCATTATCACATCATCAGGTCACAGAATCTTGGATAGACACTTCAAATAGAGATTTCATTGCGGAATATAGATTACCGGGTTATACCATTTTAGTCATGAAAGAGAGAACAGACAGGGTTGAGGCGTTATCTTTTATATCCACAACTCTCTCCATCAGTATCCGTGAAAACAGATATTATAACCAATGTAGACACGGTCTTCATTGAAATTAAAAATAAATCTCGTAAAATAGTGATTGGACTTATCTACAAACCGCCAAGGCAGACTCTTGATATCGACCACGCATTAAATGAATTATTATTAGAAACAAGTAGCAGTTGCGAGGCAGTAATTGTTGGGGACTTTAACTTGCCAGTGAAAAGATGGGGTGAACCGTTGAACTGTCATACAGGGCTCGACCTGTACACAAATTTACTAGAAAGTGATTTGCATCAACACGTTCAAAAACCAACTCAAGAAAATAATATACTTGACCTTATCTTTTCAACGACAGCTGATCTAGTTAACGAAGTAAATGTTGGTCCAGTTTTTAGTTCTAGCGATCACCGAACAATCACATTCAGCATCAATATGAAAGAAAGCAAAGTAACTCCTAGTAAAGAAAAGGTGCCTGATTATCAGAGAGCGAATTTCGTAAGACTCCGATCAATTCTAGATAATTCTGACTGGACTGAAATCACGGCGGAAACAGATATTGATAAATCTTGGGGGACCTTCACCACAATATTGAACAATGCCATAAGCATATACGTACCCTATCGTAACAGACGTTCAGCTTCTAAGAAGAAACCCAAATGGTGAAATAACGAAATTCAAAATAGCCTATTTTTAAAAAAAATGCGTATACAGTAGATACATATCAACTCAGAGCGAGGCTGACAAACTAGAGTTGGACAGAATTCGCCGCGAAACCAAGAAATTAATAAAACGAAGCAAGAAAAATCTTGAAGAATATATAGCGGAAACAAGTAAATCTAATCCTAAAGAATTTTTTAGCTATGTAAATAATAAAAAGTCACTCACTTGTGGTATCGGACCGCTTGCTAATGAAAATGGTAACCACACGAACGATGAAAATGAAATGGCTACAATCCTAAATAACTTTTTCGCATCCGTATTTACCGACGAAGATTGTTTATCACCTCAACCGCCGGAGGTTAGAAGGCCCGAAAAGATGTTCAGTGGCGTGCTCATCGTAGAAAGTGACATTTTACGCACAATTGAAAAGATTAAAGTAAGCAAAGCTCCTGGTCCAGACAAAATTACGCCTAGGGTCTTAAAATAAATCAAACATCAAATTTATAAACCGCTCTCCATCATAATCAATAAATCTTTAACAGCTGGAAAAGTTCCGTCGGATTGGAAACTTGGAAATGTCACACCAATTTTCAAAAAGGGGGACAAGTCTCATCCAGGAAACTATCGACCAATTAGCCTGACATCTATTGTTTGTAAGTTAATGGAGACTATCATTCGCGACAATATGGTGAAATTCTTCGAAGAAAATAATATAATAAATAATTCGCAACATGGCTTCCGTAGTAAACGTTCGTGTTTGACTAACTTACTTGTTTTTTTCACTATATTTTTGAGGTGTTCGATGAAAGCAGATCAGTAGATATCATATATCTGGATTTTCAAAAGGCATTTGACAAGGTCCCCAACCAACGATTGCTCAGCAAACTACTGGCGCACGGTATCTCGGGTAACATTCACAATTGGCTTGCGGACTGGCTCTCTGAGCGGAAACAGAGAGTAGTTCTAAACGGTGTTACATCTAACTGGCTCGATGTCAAAAGCGGCGTACCTCAAGGATCAGTGCTTGGCCCCATGCTCTTCTTAATTTATGTTAATGATATCGATGATGGGCTCACTTGCAAAGTATCAAAATTTGCTGATGACACAAAAATTTCTAGTAAAGTAACTGCGACACTCGACGAAGAAGCTTTACAATCAGATATAGATCGACTTGCACGTTGGGCCAATCAATGGCAAATGAAATTTAACGTTGACAAATGTAAAGTGTTGCACATCGGAAAAAATAACAATCGCGTTCGGTACGTAATGAATGGCCAACAACTTTCTGCAGTAAGTAAAGAAAAGGATCTTGGAATCACTATATCAAGCGATTTAAGGCCCGGTCAGCATTGTTCAGAGGTAGTTAAAACTGAAAACAAATTGGTTGGCATCATCGGACGAGTCTTTAAAAATAAATCGGAAAAAGTAATATTAAAACTGTTTAATTCGTTGGTTCGACCCCGTCTAGAGTACTGTGTACAGTTTTGGTCTCCCTACTACAGAAAAGACATAGAAAAGTTGGAACGGGTCCAACGAAGAGTAACAAAGATGATTCCTAGGTTGAGAAATTTGTCATATGAACAAAGGCTTAAAGAAGTAAATTTATTCAGCCTATCAAAACGAAGAATGCGAGGCGATCTAATAGAAGTGTTTAAAATGTTTAAAGGATTCAGTGATATTAATGCGGAAGATTACTTTACAATTGATCGATCAAACAGAACAAGAAGAAATCACAATTTGAAGATAAGTGTTAAAAGATTCTCGTCGCACGAAGCTAAACACTTCTTCTTCAATCGAGTTGTTAATGTTTGGAACTCTCTACCCTGTGATGTCGTTGATAGTACAACAGTTACGGCCTTCAAGAATAGATTAGACAAGTGTTTTGAATCCAACCAGCAACTAAGATATTACTCATTGTCGTAATAACGTTAAGTTCTTTCGAATACTGGTGTCCTTGTCCGCTTTTATCGCCTGGTTAGTGGTAGCAGTAATGGTAGTTCTTTCCTCTTTCCTACATAAATTCCATGCAGTTTTTCATGCTGCATGGTTCTTTCCTTTCCTGCCAGCTTTGGATGGTGGGTTGGGGGGGGGGGGAGGAGCTTTCGCCTTTGCTGTCCTTCATCTTCCACCTTTGATTAGATAGTTAGTGTAGCTTGTCACAAACAACCTCGTAAGGACCAGCAGGTCTGCTGTTGTTTGTTCTTCCTTTGTGTTTCTTTGTTTGTTTATTTCTTTTTTTGGGCCTATTGCGCCAGGCTTTCTTCCCAGTGAGTGGATCTGATGGTCCGTCCAAACTTTCTTTCGGTAGGTCCTGATGGGCAGCCAGCCCCGTTCCAGGGCGCAGAGTGTTTAGTGGCGCCATCTCATCTTGCATTGGCTGCCCCTGCGAGCTCATCTTCATGATCCATCCTAAGTCTGGAGTCCGATAGGTGGTCTTCTCTTCAGCACAGCATGGGTTTTTTTTTAAAGCCTCGGGCGGGGCTGAAAAAAGTGCTGGTGGGGTGGCAGGGGGGGTTTTGAACTCGTCTCCTTACAACACGAGGCCGTTACTTTGACGACTCAGCCACCGCCTCCCCCTTCCTAAATGGGAAGTTAATCGGTTTAAGGTTCCTCTTCTTTGCCTCTAAGCACTCAGCTTGTCTCTCCTTCCCTTCTTCCTTCCCTTCTTCCTTCTTCTTCCTCCCTTATATGAGCACTAATGTTATCATCTCGCTCCCTTCCTGTTTTTCGTCCTTCCTATCTTTTTTCCTTCTTCCTTTCTTCCTCCATTCCCTCCCAGCTTAATTTTTGCCCTCATTAATTTGCCTCTATTCCTTGTTCACGTGTGCTTTGTTGCTTTGTTTTTCTTCATTCCTTCCTTCGTTTGATTGTTCGTTCATTCGTCTGTTTCTTCCTTTGTTTTTTCTTCTTCCTTTTCCCTGTCCATTCCTTTACATTTTTAACTCGGTCTTCACTTTTCCTTTTTTTTTTCTTTCCTTCTTCCTTTCCTTCAAGTCCCTCGCTGTTTCCCTCTTTCCTTCCTTCCTCTTTCTTCCTGCTTCCTCTAATACTTCCCTTCTCATCCCACCTTCCAACATGTGACCTACACTAAATCATTTATTATTGTCCCAGACTCCCCCCCCCCCTTCTCTCTCTCTCTCTCTCTCTCTCTCTCTCTCTCTCTCTCTCTCTCTCTCTCTCTCTCTCTCTCTCTCTCTCTCTCTCTCTCTCTCTCTCTCTCTCTCTCTCTCTCTCTCTCTCTCTCTCTCTCTCCTTTTCTTTCCCTCACCTCTTTCACTTTATGTCGTGTTCTTTTGTTCCTGTTTTCTTTTCCTCTTTCTTACCCCTTTTCCTTTTTTTTTCTTTCTTATTCCCTTTCCCTTCTTCATGTTCACCTCTCTCTCTCTCTCTCTCTCTCTCTCTCTCTCTCTCTCTCTCTCTCTCTCTCTCTCTCTCTCTCTCTCTCTCTCTCTCTCTCTCTCTCTCTCTCTCTCTCTCTCTCTCTCTCTCTCTCTCTCTCTCTCTCTCTCTCTCTCTCTCTCTCTCTCTCTCTCTCTCTCTCTCTCTCTCTCTCTCTCTCTCTTTTTCCTTCTGTCCATCCATGCTTTCCTTTCCCTCTCATTTTCCATTGTTCTTTTCCTCTTTTTTTCCTTCCTCCTGTTTTTCCCATGAGTTCTTGTCGTCCTTTCCAGCTTTCTTTTCTTTTCTTTTCCGTGTCATTCCACCATTTCCTTCGCCTACTGTCTGTCCTTGCTTCCCTTCATCCCCGTCCCTTTCCTCCTTTCACCTTTTGTCCCTCCTTTCGTTCCATGCCATTAGCCATTCCATCATCATTTCCTCTATCTCTCATTCAGTTCATTTATACTTTTTTTCAGGCTAATTTCCTCTTAGTCCATTTTTTTTCTTCCCGCTTGTCTTGGCATTCCGTGTGTCTTCTGTTTATACACATTGTTTGTTTTCTTTCTTTCCCTTTCTCTTTCTCCTCCTCTGCCTCCATTTGCCTTTGTGTCTTCTCTCCTTTCTCTTCTTTATAAGTCGTTCCGTCCTTTTGCCTCGTTAACAGTTCGTAATTTATCTTCCGGCAGCCTCTTTATCTCCTTATTTTCTTTCTCTTTTCTTTTCTTTGTCGTCTTCTTTATCGCTTCTTACTTCATTTCTTGTTCCTCCTTGTTTTGTCTTCTTCCCTTTTCTCCTCCCCTCTCTTCCTTTTTCTTCTCTTTCTCCTTAAGAGGGGGCTTCGTAGTGCAGTGATTAGCACACTCGGCTCACAACCGAGAGAGCCCGGGTTCGATTCCCGGGCGGAATGGAAAAATTTTGTCGGCTTTTCCGATACCCTACACCCCTGTCCACCCAGCAGTGAATGGGTACCAGGTATTAATCGGGGGTTGTGTCCCGTCTCCTGGGGTCTGTTCCCTTCTCCTATAATTCATTCCCCTTCTGTCTCTCTCCGGCATATGACCACAGATGTTGCGCCGACTAAACTTTCCAACTTTCACTTCCTTCTTTCGTTCCTCCTCTCAGATTATCTGTCCTTTGCATCCCAACTTTCTCCTCCTTCATTCACTTTCTACTTTCGTCCTTCCTTTCAATCCATCTCTCCATTCAACCTTTCCCCCCATCACTGCCTTCTTTCATTCTTGCTTTCTTCAGCCGCTCCTTTCATTCACTTCACTCATGTTTCACTTTTTATTATGATGTCCACTAAAAACGTAATTCTACCCTTCATTCTTTCCTTAATTCCTTCCTTCCTTCCCTCCTTCCTTACTTCCTTCCCTTTCTCTCGCTTTTTCCTTTCTTCGGCTCAGTCTAATCCAGACCTATAGATGAAAGGAAGAAAATAAAAGGAAGACCATGGATGGGTTTTAAGGAAAATAGGATGAGGAAAATAAGGGACCGACAAGATGAGGAAAAGAACAGGAGGAAATGAAGGAGGAATGAGTTAGTAAGGCAAGGGAAGGATAAGAACAAGAATACGAGGGAATAAAGAAGGGATGAAGAAGAAAGTTAAGTGTGTGTGTGTGTGGGCGTGACAAGGGCGTGGAGAGCCAGGCTGTTGTGCTGCTTCCCCTCGGCGCTGGTCAGGGGCGTGGCGGGGATTGACAGACAGACGTAATGCTCTTGAGGGAAAGGTTTTGCCCACTACTTCTTCGTCTCAAATTGTGACCTCGACTTGCCTTACCTCTGGTCTTCGTGTTCTGTTTCTTTTCGTCTTTTCTTGTCTTTTCCTTCGGTTCTTTCGTTTTCAGGTCATGGTTTTCTTTGTTTCTTTTCTACGTTTTGTTTGTTTTCTTGATTTTTTATTTCATTTTTTTTCCATTGGTTCTTCTTTTTCGGTTCTTGTTTTTTTTAGTCTTCTCATTTTCAACTTCCTCTCATTTCGTTGTCTTTATCTTTTTTCATATTTTTTTTTTACCTGTTTCGTCTTTCTTCATTTTTCTCCTTTGCTTTTCTTCTTGAATTCATTTTTATTCATTTTCCTCCTGATCTTACTTCCACCCTTTCCCCTCCTCCTCCGACAACTCATATATCTCCTTAAACCTCTTGTTTTCTACACTGATTATTACATAACGTCTTTTACGTTTTCAGTCCTCTCTCTATTTTATCTTTTTGGGGCCTTTTCTCTCCTCTCACATCTCCCATCTCTTAATCTAGCAATAGCCTCCTCCTCCTCCTCCTCCTCCTCCTCCTCCTCCTTCTCCCCTTATAACGTGCTCGTGGGTCGTTTCTAATACCCTGATATGTAGGCGATCAGACCCCTTATCTTAACCTCATTAGGTGGTAACGCTGCCCCCTAAGTACTTACAAGTTACATCCTAGTAGCTGCCATTTCGCCCTCCCCTCCCCTCCTTCCCCTTCCCTTCCTGTTACCCCATCCGTCTGGTAGGCTCCCGGGAAGGTCCATCAGGTTAAGCCGCCTCCCCACGCTGCCTTCATCTCCACGTTTGTTCTCCACACTGTTAGCGGGTTTAGTCTCCTTGCTGGCCTCCACTTATCTCCCGTGCCCTGAATACCTCCACTTCAACAGCGGTCTTGTATCCTCCCTCTCACAATCTCCACTACTGATCTTTCTCTTGCCTTGCCTTACCTTACCCTACCTCACCTTACCTTACCTCTCCTTACCTTACCTTACTTTACCTTATCTTACTTTCTTTACCTATCTCCACTGGCCTCCACTTGCTATCTTTCTATTTACCTTTTATTTTTCTTCTCTCCCAGCATCCTCCACAGGTGCCAGTCATCCACCTGCCTCCTCCTCCTTTCTCCCTCCTTTCTCCTCCTCTAGGGATATCCACTGCCCACCTTTCTCTTATCTGTCTCCTCTTCACTTCATCCTCTTTTGTTTCTTTTTCTAAATTTTCTTTTCTAATACAAAACTACCTTTCTTTACCTGCCACCACTTTGAACCAGTCTGCATCCTCTTCTTTTTCTTCCTCCTCCTACTACAATATCCACCCAAAACAGCTCGATCTCTCCTCCATTTCACTCAGTGTGTTGTCAACTTATGGTTATCTCCATGTTATTCTTTAATACCAATTTCCTCCTCCTCCTCCTACTACTACTACTACTACTATTACTACTACTACTACTACTACTACTACTACTACTACGAACATAGCAAATGAATTTCAATATTGAAAAGTGCAAGGTTATGCATATCGGAATCAACAACGATCGTATTCATTATCAAATTAACGGAGTGCGACTTTCTGAAGCTAGCAAATAAAAAGATCTTGGAGTAATAAGCTCGAAGGATCACCTTACTATAGAGTGGATATCAAAATGTTAGAATCGGTGCAGAGGAGGAGGACTAAGATGATTCAGGGGTTAAGAAACTCGCCATTATTATTATTATTTTTTTTTTTACGTATCTGCCTATTGCGCCGGTAGGCTTGCTTGAGGGGCCTGGATGGTACTCGGCCCCAGCCCGTCATGGCGCAGGCAAGTGTTTATAGTGGCGCCATACGAGGAAAGACTCAAACAGTTAAACTTGCATTCTCTAGAAAGGCGAAGGGTGCGTGGAGACATGCTCGAGGTTTATAAATGGATGAAGGGCTTTAACAAGGGGGATATTCATAAGGTTTTGTTGGTAAGAGAACCGGGTAGGACACGAAGTAACGGGTTTAAACTGGATAAATTCAGATTCAACAGGGACATTGGCAAAAATTGGTTTACTAACAGGGTGGTGGATGAGTGGAATAGGCTTAGCAGTCATGTGGTGAGTGCCAATACAATTGTCACATTCAAAAATAGATTAGATAAATTCATGGACAGCGATATTAGGTGGGGTTAGATACACGGAAGCCTAGGTTCAAAGGAGCTGCCTTTTACAGGCCTACCGGCCTCTTGCAGACTCCTACGTTCTTATGATGTTATGTTAATTGAATTTATTCAGCTTATCAAAGGCAGGCTAAGAGGTGACCTTGTCTAAGTATTTAAAATGTTCAAGCGATTCGACATCGTTAATGTTCATGATTATTTTAGTCTCTCAACCAAGTGTAACAAGAAACAATGGATACAAAATAACGAGGAAGCGTTTCAACTCAAATGAATCAAAGCACTTCTCCTTCAACCGTGTCATCAATGTATGGAATGGTCTGCCTCAAAACGTCGCCGGAAGCGAAAGTATTTGCACGTTCAAAAACCGACTAGACAAATATTTAGAAGCTAACCCGAACATCCACTATTTTGCTCCGGTCGAACAGAAAGTAGTGTTAGCCTAGTCGTCGTGAATGATCTTCCTTCTGTCCATTGAAAATTCCATTGTAGTTTTTCTATAGTACATGGTATTCATCCTTTTCATGCCAGCCTCGGCTGGAGGGACTGGTGGGAGGGGAGGAGCCTTCGCTGTCCTGTGTCTCTGACTCATAGATTAGAGTAGATGGTAGCAACAATGAAAAGGCTACAGCCTAGTTAGTACCAAGAGGTCTGTTGATGTTTGCTTTTCCTTTGTACTCCTTTGTTCTACTACTACTACTACTACTACTACTACTACTACTACTACTACTACTTCTTCTACTGCTACTACTACTACTACTACTACTACTTCTTCTACTGCTACTACTACCCCCTCCCCGCCGCGGTGTCGGGATACCCACACTGTTACTGCGGAATAATCAACAAGACCCAAATTATTATCGGACTCAGCCATTTAACGTGTGTGTGTGTGTGTGTGTGTGTGTGTTTGTGTGTGTGTGTGTGCGCGCGCGCGTGTGTGCTTGTGCGTGTATGTGTGTGTGTTGCTGCCACGACCCACGATTTGATATGCACAATGAAAATGTATAATGTGTGTGTGTGTGTGTGTGTGCGCGCGCGCGAGAGAGAGAGAGAGAGAGAGAGAGAGGAGGGGAGGGGAGATAGAGCTGTGTTGCTGCAATCAATACAACGTTGCATGTTATATAAAACGTAAACACACAAACACACACACACACACACACACACACACACACACACACACACACACACACACACACTAATTACCACATCCCTATTGTCCTATTAAAGCCACTTCATCCGTCTCTCGAGGTACAGGTATTTAATTAGACAGGTGTACAGGCTCGAATACGAACAGATAAAGCCCCAGTCACACTGACTTTACGACCTAATAACGACAATCAGCGACCTGTAATTCGCGGGAGGTTACACAGGGTCGTGACTGTGATCGGCATGTGTCTCTGACCCCCGTACGATCGAAAAGGTCAGCTTGAGGTTATTGGTGCTGCACTATAGCGTTACTGGGGCGCCGAACAGCAGATAATTTACATGACAAAATCTGCAGCCTATCACGGTTCAGCAGCAGCCTTTGGAAACAGTTGAAATGACCTGGAAAAAGATTGAGTCATTTTAAACTGGTGTAAAACAAAAGGCCGGCAATGGGCACGTATAGAGGAAGGGAGTCGACAGAGGAAAGAGACGGAAGAAAGGATGATGAAAGAGAAGGAAAAGGACACTGCAAAAAACAAGAAGTGTTTGAACAGACACAAGCTAGAACGGAACACGTCAGGCTTCGTATGGTGCGGCTTCATTAGATATACATGTCGGTTACGGGAAAGGAACAGAAATATCAAACGGGTGAATGTATAGGAAGATAGAGACAGTAACCGCAAGGAAATATAAAGACAAATAAATAGAAAGTGAGATAAGTAGAGGAATTCATAATAGGAGGAAAAGAAGAAAAGGTCAATAGATATAGACTTAGGAAAATACTTGCATTTACACAGCTTGAAAGATGAACTAGTGTGAATATAATGTAGAATCACTTGAATCGTCTGTGGCTAAGAAAAAGAGAAAATAAAGTAAGGAAGAAACTTTGTCACTATGTATAACAGATAAGAAGAAAAAATGAGTAAAAAGTGAAAGCAAAAATTATAATAATTAAAATAAATAAAATATAAAAAGGTTGAAAGAGACTTTTTTACTGTCGTTAGAAAAGAAAAAAAAACGTAAAAAAATAGATACAGGAAGAAAAATACTCACTGTAAAAGGAAATATCAATAGAAGATAGAAAGGGAGGCACCATGGCGGCGGAATTTAAGAGGTGAAGACTATCAGTAAGAGGAGGAGAGCTGATGAGACGAAGAGCCTTAGTAAACTCTCCTGACCAAGTAAATTATTCATACTGTACATCATAAAATAGGGATGTGCTACAGGATGAAAACCTGATGTGTTAGCAAAAATGGCTGACATATTTAACATCAGCACCTCAAAATTACCTAAAAAAGCAACCACAAAACCTGACTCAGCAAAAGTGTGTTGACCACTGATATAATCAATAAAGGACAGCATCTCTCTCTCTCTCTCTCTCTCTCTCTCTCTCTCTCTCTCTCTCTCTCTCTCTCTCTCTCTCTCTCTCTCTCTCTCTCTCTCTCTCTCTCTCTCTCTCTCTCTCTCGCACTATCTCTCTCTCTCTATCTCTCTCTCTCTCTCTCTCTCTCTCTCTCTCTCTCTCTCTCTCTCTCTCTCTCTCTCTCTCTCTCTCTCTCTCTCTCTCTCTCTCTCTCTCTCTCTCTCTCTCTCTCTCTCTCTCTCTCTCTCTCTCTCTCTCTCTCTCTCTCTCTCTCTCTCTCTTCTGCCTCTAATTCACAGCCTCTACTACGTCCCTCATTCTTTCTGTATCACCACGCCATCTGCTAAAAGCCCTTCTCTTCAGTGCTTTTATGAGCATTAATTTCTCTCCGTCACTCTTTTAAGCAATCTGAAGTCCTCTCTCCTGTATGTCTTGATAATTGCACCAAGGATCGGCACTAAGTCCATTACTTTTCAATATAGTGTTCGATGTCATTACAGAAAATGTCAGAGGAACCACCCTGGTGTGTATTATATGCTGATGACATCGTCTTGGTGACAGAGGAGAAAGACAGCTGGAAGAAAACTAGAAGAATGGAGAGTTGCTTTGGAAAGCAGAGGAATGAAGATTAGTAGGTCCAAAACGGAATACTTCACAACAGATACAAGTGGCGACCAACAGGCCACAATTAGACTAAATGGTGAAATGTTGAAGAGAGTGAAAACATTTAAGTACTTGGGATCAATGGTAGACGAGACAGTGGAGATGGAAAAAGAAGTGAATTTCCGGATCCAATGTGGTAGTAGCAGTAGTAGTAGTAGTAGAAAAAGTAGTTAGACCAAATCTGAGTACTGTTTCGTGTGTGTCAGGTCTTGATATGCCTTAACTACACATACCTAACCACGGCCCGGCGGACATAGAATCATAAGAGGGCAAAGGACGGAGCCTAAGAGTAATTACTGGGCTGCAAAGTTGGAACAGGGAAGGAGGGCTGAGTTATCATTAGGCTGAAAGAGTGTCTGGGTTGAAGGCAGGAAGAATGGGAAAGAGGAGAGGAAGGAGGAACTGGGAGGAGAAAAGGAAGGAGAGGAAGGTAGAAAGGGGATTGAAGAAGGAAGGAGGAAGAACAAGCAGTAGAAAACGGAGGGAATTTAGGAATGAGAGAAGGACATTAAGAAACGAGAATGGGAAGGAATAATGGAGATGAACGGGAGGTAGAAAATGCGAGAGGGAGGGAAAAAGAGTAAGTTGTATGAGAAACATGGAAACATGGAAACATGGAAATGCAGGCAACAGAAAGCCTATTGGCTCATTACGAGGTCGCAATCTTGGGTGATTTAATCTGCTCGACCGCCACTTGGGGCTTGGTGAGCAGATGAAAGCACCTCGATATTGAGGAGCAGATGGAAGCCCCTCGTTATTCAGTTTACTCCCGACGCAGCGAAATGACGGTCGATTCTATATTTGAAGGAGTTGATGGTATTCGCATTTACTACTTCTGAGGGAAGATTGTTCCAGTGGCGGATGACTCGGTTTGAAAAGAAACTCCTTCCAATGTCTGTGTTACATCGACTCGACTGAATGGGTAAACCGTTATTTCTAGTTCTTGAGTTGGTTTGCAGTTCAAAGAATTTGGAGTAATCGACGTTATTGAACTTTTTTAGATACTTGAAGACTTGAATCATATCCCTCGTAGGCGTCTTTTCTCCAATGTAAAGAGATTGAGTCGCTTGAGTCGTTCTTCGTACGGTTGAGCCCTGAAGGTTGGAATCATCTTTGTGGCGCGTCGCTGAATCCTTTCCAGTAGAGCAATGTCCTTTCTGTAATTGGGAGACCAGAACTGCACTGCATACTCGAGGTGCGGTCTTACCATGGAATTATACAAGGATAGCATCACGTCTGGTGTTTTACACTCGAAGTTCCTCGCTATGAACCCGAGCATAATGTTGGCCTTGTTGTATGCTTTTTTACAGTGATTCGCGTGTTTCAGGTCACTGCTGATAGTGACTCCAAGATCCTTTTCCTCCTGCATCGCTTGCAGAGGTCTCCCATTCATGATGTATGTATGGTTACTATTTTGGGACCCAATGTGCATGACTTTGCATTTGTCAACATTAAAAGATATTTGCCATTTTTCCGACCATTCGATAATGTGATTGAGGTCTTTCTGAATTATTTCGCAGTCGGTCTTTGTGAGGGCATCTCCACCCACCTTGGTGTCATCTGCAAATATCGATATTGTGGATTTCAGTCCTGATTCTAGGTCACTGATATATATGATAAAGAGGATGGCTCCCAGCACTGACCCCTGAGGCACTCCACTAGTGACTGGAAGCCAATCGGAAGGCTGTCCGTTGAGTAGAACTCGTTGTGTTCTGTCGGTGAGCCAATCTCTTATCCACGCGATCAGATTGGCTCCGATGCCCGCCGAGTGCAGTTTCTTAAGGAGTCGCTCGTGCGGTACCTTGTCGAAGGCTTTCTAAAAGTCCAGGTATATAACATCACTGGGAATGTGGGCATCCCAGTTCTTATATATACCTTGGAAGAAGTCTAATAAATTCGTTAGGCAGGAGCGCTTGTTTCTGAAGCCATGCTGGGTGTCGGAGATTATATTATTGTTTTCTAGAAACTTAACAAGTTTATCTCTACTAATCTTTTCGAGTATTTTTCCTGCCACTGATGTCAAACTTATGGGCCTGTAGTTTAATGCAACGCTTTTGTCTCCTTTTTTGAAAATCGGTGTTACGTTCGCCATCTTCCAGTCTTCCGGGACCTTGTTTAGTTGAACTGACCGGTTGAATATGTTAGTGAGTGGTTGAAGTATTTGTTGTTTAAGCTCTTTTAATAACCGCGGGGACAAACTGTCGGGTCCCGTTGACTTGTTCGTGTTGAGTTTGTCCAAGTACTTTTTCACTTCTTGGTCGCATATTGAATCAATCTCCAGGGGCGTGATCCCCCTCGGCGGGTCAGGACCCTCAGGAATGGTTTCGATGTCCTCGACTGTGAATACGGATGCGAAGTTACTGTTGAGGATTCTGGCCATCTGTTTACTGTCTTGAGTTACATATCCAGTCTCGTCTGTCAGGGGACCAATATTGGATTTTACTTTCTTTTTCGATCTTATGTACGTGAAGAATTTCTTGGAGTTAGTTTTGATTTCGCGAGCTATTTGCTTTTCATAGTTGCGTTTGCTACTCCGAATAAGGCTGCGACAAGCTCTGAGACTGTTGTGGTACTGTGTGCTGGCTTCGGCCGTAGCATTCTCTTTCATCAAATTATAATTCCTTTTTTAGGTTTACTGCCCTTTTATTTCTCTGGTCATCCACGGTGGATCTATGGCCCCATTTACTCGCCTGGATTTCGTAGGTACTGTAGCCCTCTCTACTTGCAACAGCTTATCTTTGAAGACGTTCCACGCGTTGTCGATTGTATTGTCGGTGATGCCAAGTTGGTACAAGGTAGTATATGGAAGCAGCTCACGGGCTTAGTTGAAATTTCCTTTTTTGTAATCTGGTATCACTGACGGACTATCTACGAGTTTGTTACATATATTGATATTAAAACGGATTAAGTGGTGATCGCACCCATTAAGTTTCTCACCAACTGTACAGTCGCGAATGAGGTCGGGGTCGCTTACTAATACCAGATACAGCAGATTGTTTTCTCTTGTTGGTTTAGTTACAACATTGGTGAGGAACGAATCCTCCACCATTTCTATAAGCCTGCTACCCTCTTGATCTTCATTCATCAGTCCCCAGTCAATGTTAGGGCAGTTAAAGTCCCCAATTATAATTGTTTCCTTGCTTTGTGTAACAGAGTGAATCTCTTCGTAGAGGCAGTGTCATCGGCTGCCTGTTGTTTCGGAGGCCTGTATACGGTTGCAAGTGTTAGTTTCTTGTTATTTGCGGTTATTTCCACGTAGACAGAATCGTATTTCTCTGCGTCCTGTTTGTCTATTTTATGGCAGGAGCGTACTTTTTACGTAGCAGACTACTCCTCCTTCTTTCTTGTGCTTTCGACTTTTGTGGAAGCTTTCGTACCAGGGAATGACAGTTCGGATTCTAGATGAGTAGAGTTGGCCCAAGTCTCTGTGATGGCTACCACATCTGGTTTCTCTGTTGTAATATACGCCCTAATTTCGTCCTGTTTGGGTATTAAACTACGTGCATTTGTGTACATGATAGAAATGTGGCCGTGACGAGTTGTATCAGTTCGCTTGTCGGAGGCGTGGTTAGTTACACATTTTCTTGTGAGTCGCACTGACGCTACCGGTTGGTTGATCAAGGGCTGCCTTTGCCCGTCCTCGCCCGCCGTTTTTAAAGCGAAGAGAAGAGGAGGAGGAGAAGGAGCAGGAAGATAGAAAAGGGAACGAACAGGAGAAGGAAGAACGAGAAGTAGAAACAGGAGGGAACTTTGGAGGAAACGAGGAAGAAAAGGAATACTGGAGATGAAAGGGAGGTGGATAATGTGAGAGAGAGGATGGGGAGTAAGGTGAATGAGAAACAGAGAAAGAAGAAGAAATGGGAAGAAATACAGGTGGAAGGAAGGAGTGGAGAGAGGATGAGTAAGGTGAGTGAGAAACAGAAAGAAGAAGAAATGGGAAGAAATACGGGTGGAAGGGAAGGAGTAGAGAGAGGATGGGGAGTAAGATGAATGAGAAACAGAGAGAGAGAAGAAATGGGAAGAAATACGGAGTGGAAGGAAGGAGTAGAGAGAGGATGGGGAGTAAGGTGAATGAGAAACAGAGAAAGAGAAGAAGAAATGGGAAGAAATACGACGTGGAAGGGGAGTAGGGTGAGGATGCATTCAAAGGTATGATGAATTGGTGATTGGTGCGTGTGCGCGTGCGCGTGCGATTGTGTGTGTGTGTGTGTGTGTGTGTGTGTGTGTGTGTGTGTGTGTGTGTGTGTGTGTGTGTGTGTGTGTGTGTGTGTGTGTGTGGACGCGCGCGCGCGATGCGTGTCTAATAATTCACTGGCCTACAAGTTTTAACTTTTTTCTAGTGACCTAAGTTTGAGACCTGTTCTTGGGTAATTTGGTGTCACTGAGTTTACAAAAGACAATAGTTTTTTTCTATCACGTCAAGTTTTTTTATCTATGGGCTGGTCCATATTGGCCCCAGCCATAGCTATAAGAGATATCACAGGTAATCATATATGTTGATATTTATTTTATCTATTTATTTAGACAGTTATTTATCTATCTAGACACACGCAGATATATAAATATATTGTATCTGTTAAAAGCGATGGTTGCTCTACACGAGTCTACAGTATGATCCTCATGAATGGAGACTCTTTATAGATAGTTCAAAAAAGAGTTTAAAATATGTATTACTCCTACTGGTCACTCTGTGCATTTAAAAGAGAATCCTGAACACATTAAAACTGTATTAGACTTACTCAAGTTTGATTAACACAAATGGGTCATATGTGTGGATCTGAAAATGGTCAACTTTTTACTCGGCCAACAAGGAGGGCATACAAAATATCCGTGTTTCCTGTGTTTAAGGGACAGCCGAGCGAAAGACAAACTTTGGGAACAGAAACTCTGGCCAGTTAAAAAAAGAAAGTTTGACTGTTGGGAAGAAGAATATCATGCACCAACCCCTTGTTGAGAGAGAGAAAATCATCTTCCCAGCCCTTCATATTAAACTAGGACTAATGAAGCACTTTGTCGAAGCTCTTAATGTGGAGGGTGACTGTTTCAAATTCATATGTATACAACATTTCCTGGCCTTAGTTATGATAAAATAAAGGCTGGTGTTTTTGATGGGACACAAATGAGAAAGTTAATGAAATGCCAAAACTTCTCGAGCTCGATGACTGACGTAGGAAAAAGAGCTTGGGACTCATTGGTGGCTGTTGTGAAGGGATTTTTAGGGAGCAAAAAGGCAGCAAACTACAAGGGTTGGTGGAGACATTGCTTGATAGCTCTCATCTTTTAGGCTGCAGCATGAGCATAAAGGTTCATTTCCTCTAGAGCCATCTCGATGATTTCCTGCTACTCTTGGAGACGTGAGCGATGAGCATGGCGAGCGCCTTCATCAAGATATCAAGGTTATGGGGGAGGGATATCAAGGCAGATGGCACACACACATGTTGGAGTTAGACCTCATCTTGACTATGCGGTTCAGTTCTGGTCACCATACTATAGAATGGATATCAAAATGTTAGAATCAGTGCAGAGGAGGATGACTAAAATGATTCAGGGGTTGAGAAACTTGCCATACGAGGAAAGACTCAAACAGTTAAACTTGCATTCTCTAGAAAGGAGAAGGGTGCGTGGAGACATGATCGAGGTTTATAAATGGATGAAGGGCAATAATAAGGGAGACATTCATAAGGTTTTGTTGGTAAGAGAACCGGGTAGGAGACGAAGTAATGGGTTTAAACTGGATAAATTCAGATTAAACAGGGACATAGGCAAAAATTGGTTTACAAACAGGGTGGTGGATGAGTGGAATAGGCTTAGCATTCATGTGGTGAGTGCCAATACAATTGTCACATTAAAAAATAGATTAGATAAATTCATGGACAGCGATATTAGGTGGGGTTAGATACACGGGAGCTTAGATTCAAAGGAGCTGCCTCGTACAGGCCTACCGGCCTCTTGCAGACTCCTACGTTCTTATGTTCTTATGTTCTTATGATGGCAGACTACTACTCAGAGTCCTTTCCTTGTCTCTATCTTCATCTTCTTGTCACCTTTTCATTTCCTCACCTCTACCACACCTTCTTGTCTCCTTTTCATCTCCTCACCTCCACCACACCTTCCCCTCATCTCCTTCTCCTCACCTTCTTGTCTCCTTTTCATCTCCTCACCTCTACCACACCTTCTTGTCTCCTTTTCACCTCCTCACCTCTACCACACCTTCTTCCCCTCATCTCCTCCTCCTCCACACCTTCTTGTCACCTTTTCATCTCCTCACCTCTACCACACCTTCTTGTCACCTTTTCATCTCCTCACCTCTCCCACACCTTCTTGTCACCTTTTCATCTCCTCTCATCTACCAACCCTTCTTGTCACCTTTTCATCTCCTCACCTCTACCACACCTTCTTGTCACCTTTTCATCTCCTCACCTCTACCACACCTTCTTGTCACCTTTTCATATCCTCACATAAGAACATAAGAACATAAGAACATAGGGAAACTGCAAGAGGCCGGGTGGCCTACACAGGGCAGCTCCAGAATCCCCCCCACTACTCACGATGGGTGAGGTGTCGTTACAGGGGTTACAGGTAGAGGCTTGATCCTCGTTATACCGGCGGTACCCAGGCACTCATCCAGCACCCCGTCACCTTACTGCACCCACACCTCACTGCCACCTGTCGTCCTCGTCCATGTAGCTATCCAGTCTACTCTTAAAACAAGCTATCGTCCCTGCACTAACTATGTGATTGCTGAGCTATTCCATTCCCCCACCACCCTATTACTAAACCAATGCTTGCCTATATCTCTCCTAAATCTATACTTTTCTTATTTAAATCCATTACTGCGAGTAATATCCTGCTGGCTAAATCTCAGTACTTTACTTATATCGCCTTTGTTGTAACCCTTGACCCATTTGAATACTTCTATCAGATCTCCCCGCACTCTTCGTCTCTCTAGTGAATGTAAGTTTAGATATTTCAGCCTATTTTGATATGGGAGGTTCCTCAGCCCCTGAATCATCTTGGTCATCCTCCTCTGAACTGATTCTAGCAAGTTGATGTCCATTCTGTAGTGTGGGCACCAAAACTGGACAGCATAATCTAAGTGTTGCCTAACTAACGCTAAATAGAGTCTGAGGATGACCTCTGCACTCCTGTTGGTTACCGTCCTGTTAGCCCTAGTCCTCGCACTAATACATTGCTTCCTTAGTTTTAGGTCAGAGTTCACTAACACTCCCAAATCCCTTTCACACTTAGACCTGCCAATCGCTGTGGAGTCTAAACTATACCCGTGTAATGGGTTGCGTGTTCCTACACTAAGTACGCTACACTTGGTGATGTTAAAATTCATCTGCCATTTCTCTGACCAAGCTGACAGTTTGTTGAGATCCTCCTGCAGTGCTCTAGCATCCTCCCCTGCCCTAATAGTGCGTCCTATTTTGGTGTCATCTACAAATGTACCTATGTCACTAGTTATCCCATTGTCTATGTCACTGATGTAGATAATGAATAGAAGCGGGCCTAAAACTGAACCTTGAGGAACCCCACTGGTAACATTACCTCATACGGATTTTTTACCGTTAATGGTAACCCTCTGTTTCCTGTCGCTAATCCACGCCTTAATCCAATCAAATACCTTCCTCTTATCCCATGGGCCCTGACTTTGTTAACAGTCTCTGGTGAGGTACCTTATCGAAGGCCTTACTAAAATCAGGATAAACCACATCATAGCTCTCATCATTGTCAGCTGCCTCGTATACTCTATTGTAGAAGGATATAAGATTAGTGAGGCACGACTTTCCTTTAGTAAACCCATGCTGTGAGTCGTGAATTAAACTATGTCTGTCTATATGGTCCCTAATACTATCAGTTATTATTGACTCAAATCATTTTACCTATAACTGACGTCAAACTAATCGGCCTATAGTTCTCTAAAGAAGATTTGTCTCCCTTCTTAAATATTGGAATAACGTGTGCCTGCCTCCATGAAACAGGCACCACCCCTGTGTCTAGTGACTTCCTAAATACTTCTGTTAACTGCCCACTTATTTCAGTTTCACATTCCTTTATTACCCTGGGGAAAAGCTCATCTGGCCCTGGCGCCTTAGCGACTTTAAGTCTATCTATCTGTCTAATCACGAGCTCCCTACTTATGTTGATGTCGGTTAATTCTTCTACCTCTTCTCCCCTGTAGATCTGTTCTCCCTGAGGTATATCATCTAATCTTTCCTTGGTATATTCAGTTAAGAAATATCTATTTAACGCCTCGCTCATTTCCTCATCACTGTCAATCAGTGATTCTCCTGACTTAAGCGGCCCTATCTTATCCCTAACCTTGGTCTTATATAGCTGAAAGAAGCCCTTTGGATTGGTCTTTGCTTCCCTGGCAATTCTAATCTCATAATTACGTTTTACCACGCGTAGGTTTTTCTTTACTGCTCCAGCTAAATCGTTGTAACTATCTCTTAGGTGAGTTTCCCCCCTTTTAATTCTAACATATAGTCCTATTTTCCTTCCTATTTCAGTTTTTAGCCTGTCTGTCATCCATCGCGGGTAGTTTAGTTACCTGTTGACCTGACTTCCCTGTGAGGTATAAATTGTTTCTGTCCTAATTTAATCTCCCTGACCAGACTATTATACTCACCCTCCAAGCTACTGACCTAACGAGTGACCTCACCAGAGATTACCGCCCCTCCCTGCCCTGGGTCGTGACCTACTTCTGATCTCACTCCCCTAAGCTTCTGCAGCTGCTTTCTTAACCCCTCATAGTCTGCCTTCCTGAAGTCAGGTATTAATGTGTTGTTACTGCTTACTCTATCCTCACATTTAATATTAAATCTAATTTCCTTATGATCACTGTTACCTAATGAATCCCCATAATAATAATTATTTTCGTGAAGTAAATAAGATGTGCTCACCAGGGCTCGAACCTGGGACCTTCTGTGTGTTAGACAGATGTGATAACCACTACACCATGAGCACCTCTACCTCTACCACACCTTCTTTCCCTCATCTCCTCCTTCTCCTCACCTTCTTGTCACCTTTTCACCTCCTCACCTCTACCACACCTTCCTGTCACATTTTCATCTCCTCACATCTACCACACCTTCTTGTCACCTTTTCATCTAGTCACCTCTACCACACCTTCTTGTAACATTTTCATCTCCTAACCTCTACCACACCTTCTTGTCACCTTTCCATCTCCTCACCTCTACCACACCTTCTTGTCACCTTTTCATCTCCTCACCTCTACCAAACCTTCTTGTCACCTTTTCATCTCCTCACCTCTACCACACCTTCTTGTCACCTTTCCATCTCCTCACCTCTACCACACCTTCTTGTCTCCTTTTCATCTCCTCACCTCTACCACACCTTCTTGTCACCTTTTCATCTCCTCACCTCTACCAAACCTTCTTGTCACCTTTTCATCTCCTCACCTCTACCACACCTTCTTGTCACCTTTCCATCTCCTCACCTCTACCACACCTTCTTGTCTCCTTTTCATCTCCTCACCTCTACCACACCTTCTTGTCTCCTTTTCATCTCCTAACCTCTACCACACCTTCTTGTCACCTTTTCATCTCCTCACCTCCACCACACCTTCTTGTCACCTTTCCATCTCCTCACCTCTACCACACCTTCTTGTCTCCTTTTCATCTCCTCACCTCTACCACACCTTCTTGTCTCCTTTTCATCTCCTCATCTCTACCACACCTTCCCCTCACCTCCTCCTTCTCCACACCTTCTTGTCTCCTTTTCATCTCCTCACCTCTACCACACCTTCCCCTCACCTCCTCCTTCTCCACACCTTCTTGTCACCTTTTCATCTCCTCACCTCTACCACACCTTCTTGTCTCCTTTTCATCTCCTTACCTCCACCACACCTTCTTCCCCTCATCTCCTCCTTCTCCTCACCTTCTTGTCTCCTTTTCATCTCCTCACCTCTTCCACACCTTCTTGTCTCCTTTTCATCTCCTCACCTCTACCACACCTTCCCCTCACCTCCTCCTTCTCCACACCTTCTTGTCTCCTTTTCATCTCGTCACCTCTACCACACCTTCTTCCCCTCATATCCTCCTTCTCCTCACCTTCTTGTCTCCTTTTCATCTCCTCACCTCTACCACACCTTGTCACCTTTCCATCTCCTCACCTCTACCACACCTTCTTGTCTCCTTTTCATCTCCTCACCTCTACCACACCTTCTTGTCTCCTTTTCATCTCCTCATCTCTACCACACCTTCCCCTCACCTCCTCCTTCTCCACACCTTCTTGTCTCCTTTTCATCTCCCCACCTCTACCACACCTTCCCCTCACCTCCTCCTTCTCCACACCTTCTTGTCACCTTTTCATCTCCTCACCTCTACCACACCTTCTTCCCCTCATATCCTCCTTCTCCTCACCTTCTTGTCTCCTTTTCATCTCCTCACCTCTACCACACCTTCTTGTCTCCTTTTCATCTACCCACTTCTACCACACCTTCTTCCCCTCATTTCCTCCTTCTCCACACCTTCTTGTCACATTTTAATCTCCTCACCTCTACCACACTTTCTTGTCACCTTTTCATCTTCTCACCTCTACCACACCTTCTTGTCTCCTTTTCATCTCCTCAACTCTACCACCCATGCTTGTCTCCTTTTCATCTCCTCACCTCTACCACACTTTCTTGTCTCCTTTTCATCTCCTCACCTCTACCACACCTTCTTGTCTCCTTTTCATCTCCTCAACTCTACCACACCTTCTTGTCTCCTTTTCATCTCCTCACCTCTACCACACCTTCTTGTCTCCTTTTCATCTCCTCACCTCTACCACACCTTCTTGTCTCCTTTTCATCTCCTCACCTCTACCACACTTTCTTGTCTCCTTTTCACCTCCTCACCTCTACCACACCTTCTTGTCTCCTTTTCATCTGCTCACCTCTAACACACCTTCTTCCCCTCATCTCCTCCTTCTCCTCACCTTCTTGTCTCCTTTTCATCTCCTCACCACGACCTAACCTTCTTCACCTCATATCCTCCTTCTCCTCACCTTCTTGTCTCCTTTTCATCTCCTCACCTCTACCACACCTTCTTGTCTCCTTTTCATCTCCTCACCTCTACCACACCTTCTTCCCCTCATCTCCTCCTTCACCTAACATTCTTGTCACCTTTTCATCTCCTCACCTCTACCACACCTTCTTGTCTCCTTTTCATCTCCTCACCTCTACCACACCTTCTTGTCACCTTTTCATCACCTCACCTCTACCACACCTTCTTGTCACCTTTTCATCTCCTCACCTCTACCACACCTTCTTGTCTCCTTTTCATCTCCTTACCTCCACCACACCTTCTTCCCCTCATCTCCTACTTCTCCTCACCTTCTTGTCTCCTTTTCATCTCCTCACCTCTACCACACCTTCTTGTCTCCTTTTCATCTCCTCACCTCTACCACACCTTCCCCTCACCTCCTCCTTCTCCACACCTTCTTGTCTCCTTTTCATCTCCTCACCTCTACCACACCTTCTTCCCCTCATATCCTCCTTCTCCTCACCTTCTTGTCTCCTTTTCATCTCTTCACCTCTACCACACCTTCTTGTCTCCTTTTCATCTACCCACTTCTACCACACCTTCTTCCCCTCATTTCCTCCTTCTCCACACCTTCTTGTCACATTTTAATCTCCTCACCTCTACCACACTTTCTTGTCACCTTTACATCTTCTCACATCTACCACACCTTCTTGTCTCCTTTTCATCTCCTCAACTCTACCACACCTTCTTTTCTCCTTTTCATCTCCTCACCTCTACCACACCTTCTTGTCACCTTTTCATCTCCTCACCTCTACCACACCTTCTTGTCACCTTTTCATCTCTTCACTTCTACCACACCTTCTTGTCTCCTTTTCATCTCCACACCTTCTTGTCACCTTTTCATCTCCTCACCTCTACCACCTTCTTGTCACCTTTTCATCTCCTCACCTCTACAACACCTTCTTGTCTCCTTCTCATCTCCTCACCTCTACCTCCTCCTTCCCCTCATCTCCTCCTTCTCCACACCTTCTTGTCTCCTTTTCATCTCCTCCACCTCTACCACCTTCTTGTCACCTTTTCATCTCCTCACCTCTACCACACCTTCTTGTCTCCTTCTCACCTCCTCACCTCTACCACCTTCTTCCCCTCATTAGTGCTAGGAATAGGGCTAACAGGGTATTAGGCTTTATTAACAAGACGGAAACCAACAGGAGTGCATAGGTCATCCTCAAACTCTATTTAGCGTTAGTTAGGCCACACTTATATTATGCTATCCAGTTTGGGTGCCCACACTACAGAATGGACATCAACTTGCTAGAATCAGCTCAGAGGAGGATGACCAAGATGATTCAGGGGCTGAGGAACCTCCCATATCATAATAGGCTGAAACATCTAAACTTACATTCACTAGAGAGACGAAGAGTGCGGGGAGATCTGATAGAAGTATTCAAATGGGTCAAGGGTTTGCACAAAGGCGATATAAGTAAAGTACTGAGAATTAGCCAACAGGATACAACTCGCAGTAATGGATTTAAATTAGAAAAGTATAGATTTAGGAGAGATATAGGCAAGCATTAGTTTAGTAATAGGTTGGTGGGGGAATGGAATAGACTCAGCAATCACATAGTTAGTGCAGGGACGATAGCTTGTTTTAAGAGTAGACTGGATAGCTACATGGACGAGAACGACAGGTGGCAGTGAGGTGTGGGTGCAGTAAGGTGACGGGGTGCTGGATGAGTGCCTGGGTACCGCCGGTATAACGATAATCAAGCCTCTACCTGTAACCCCTGTAACTACACCTTACCCACCGTGAGTAGTGGGGGGGATTCTGGAGCTGCCTTGTGTAGGCCACCCGGCCTCTTGCAGTTTCCCTATGTTCTTATGTCCATCTCCTCCTTCTCCATACCTTCTTGTCACCTTTTCATCTCCTCACCTCTACCACACCTTCTTGTCACCTTTTCATCTCCTCACCTCTACCACACCTTCTTGTCACCTTTTCATCTCCTCACCTCTACCACACCTTCTTGTCACCTTTTCATCTCCTCACCTCTACCACACCTTCTTGTCACCTTTTCATCTCCTCACCTCTACCACACCTTATTGTCTCCTTTTCACCTCATCACCTCTACCACACCTTCTTCCCCTCATTTCCTCCTTCTCCACACCTTCTTGTCACCTTTTCATTTAATCACCAATACCACACCTTCTTCCCCACATCTCCTCCTTCTTCACACCTTCTTGTCTCCTTTTCATCTCCTCCTTCTTCTCAACTTCTTATCTCCTTTTCATCTCCTCACCTCTACCACACCTTCTTATCTCCTTTTCATCTCCTCACCTCTACCACACCTTCTTGTCACCATTTCATCTCCTCACCTCTACCACACCTTCTTCCCCTCATCTCCTCCTTCTCCACACCTTCTTGTCTCCTTTTCATCTCCTCCTTCTTCTCAACTTCTTATCTCCTTTTCATCTCCTCACCTCTACCACACCTTCTTATCTCCTTTTCATCTCCTCACCTCTACCACACCTTCTTGTCACCTTTTCATCTCCTCACCTCTACCACACCTTCTTGTCTAATTTTCATCTCCTCACCTCTACCACACCTTCTTGTCACCTTTTCATCTCCTCTCCTCTACCACACCTTCTTGTCACCTTTTCATCTCCTCACCTCTACCACACCTTCTTGTCACCTTTTCATCTCCTCACCTCTACCACACCTTCTTCCCCTCATCTCCTCCTTCTCCTCACCTTCTTGTCTCCTTTTCATCTCCTCACCTCGATCCACACCTTCTTGTCACCTTTTCATCTCCTCACCTCTACCACACCTTCTTGTCTTCACCTTTTCATCTCCTCACCTCTAACACCTTCTTTCACCTTTTCATCTCCTCACCTCTACCACACCCCTTCTTGTCACCTTTTTCATCTCCTCTCCTCTACCACACACCTTCTTGTCACCTTTCATCTCCTCACCCCTCTACCACACCTTCTTCCCCTCATCTCCTCCTTCTCCACACACCTTCTGGTCACCTTTTCATCTCCTCACCTCTACCCACACTTTTCTCCTTTTCATCTCCTCACCTCTACCACACCTTCTTGTCACTTTTCATCTCTCCACCTCTACCCCACCTTCTTGTAACCTTTTCATCTCCTCACCTCTACCACACCTTCTTGTCACCTTCTCATCTCCTCACCTCTACCACACCTTCTTGTCACCTTTTCATCTCCTCACCTCTACCACACCTTCTTGTCACCTTTTCATCTCCTCACCTCTACCACACCTTCTTGTCTCCTTTTCATCTCCTCACCTCTACCACACCTTCTTGTCACCTTTTCATCTCCCCACCTCTACCACACCTTCCTGTCACCTTTTCATCTCATTACCTCTACCACACCTTCTTGTCTCCTTTTCATCTCCTCACCTCTACCTGGACTACATCTGAATGAGGTTGGATCGGCGCGTTTCGGGAGGCTTCTGGACGAGGCAGTGAAAAGCTTTTCGAAAAGCCTTTCAAAAAACGGCGGGCGAGGACGGGGCAAAGGCAGCTCTTGATCAACCAACCCGTAACGTCAGTGCGACTCACAAGAAACTGTGTAACTAACCACGCCTCCGACAAGCGAACTTGTACAACTCGTCACGGCCACATTTCTATCATGTACACAAATGCACGTAGTTTAATACCCAAAAAGGACGAAATTAGGGCGTATATTGCAACAGAGAAACCAGATGTGGTAGCCATCACAGAGACTTGGGCCAACTCTACCCATCTAGAATCCGAAATGTCATGCTCTGGTTACGAAAGCTTCCACAAAAGTCGAAAGCACAAGAAAGGAGGAGTAGTAGTTTGCTACGTAAAAAGTACACTCCCTGCCATAAAAATAGACAAACAGGACGCAGAGAAATACGATTCTGTCTATGTGGAAATAACCGCAAATAACAAGAAACTAACACTTGCAGCCGTATACAGGCCTCCGAAACAACAGGTAGCCGATGACACTGCCCTCTACGAAGAGATTCACTCTCTAACACAAAGCAAGGAAGCAATTATAATTGGGGACTTTAATTGCCCTAACATTGACTGGGGACTGATGACTGGAGATCAAGAGGGTAACAGGCTTTTAGAAATGGTGGAGGATTCGTTCCTCACTCAAGTTGTAACTCAACCAACAAGAGAAAACAATCTGCTGGATCTGGTATTAGTAAGCGACCCCGACCTCATTCGCGACTGTACAGTTGGTGAGAAACTTAATGGGTGCGATCACCACTTAATCCGTTTTAATATCAACATATGTCACAAACTCGTAGATAATCCATCAGTGATACCAGATTACAAAGGAAATTTCTACTTAGCCCGTGCACTGCTTCCTTACGCCCTGGGACCAACTTGGCATCACCGACAATACAATCGACAACGCGTGGAACGTCTTCAAAGATAAGCTGTTGCAAGTAGAGAAGGCTACAGTGCCTACGAAATCCAGGCGAGTAAATGGGGCCGTAGATCCACCGTGGATGACCAGAGAAATAAAAAGGGCAGTAAACCTAAAAAAAAGGAATTATAATTTGATGAAAGAGAATGATACGGCCGAAGCCAGCAAACAGTACCACAACAGCCTCAGAGCTTGTCGCAGCCTTATTCGGAGTAGCAAATGCAACTATGAAAAGCAAATAGCGCGCGAAATCAAAACTAACTCCAAGAAATTCTTCACGTACATAAGATCGAAAAAGAAAGTAAAATCCAATATTGGTCCCCTGGCAGACGAGACTGGATCTGTAACTCAGGACAGTAAACAGAGGGCCAGAATCCTCAACAGTAACTTCGCATCCGTATTCACAGTCGAGGACATCGAAACCATTCCCGAGCCCTGCCCGCCGAGTGAGATCACGCCGCTGAAATTGACTCAATATGCGACCAAGAAGTAAAAAGTGCTTGGACAAACTCGACACGAACAAGTCAACAGGACCCGACAGTTTGTCCCCGCGGTTGATAAAGAGCTTAAACAACAAATACTTCAACCACTCACTACCATATTCAACCGGTCAGTTCAACTAAACAAGGTCCCGGAAGACTGGAAGATGGCGAACGTAACACCGATTTTCAAAAAGGAGACAAAAGCGTTGCATTAAACTACAGGCCCATAAGTTTTGACATCAGTGGCAGGAAAAATACTCGAAAAAGATTATTAGAGATAAACTTGTTAAGTTTCTAGAAAACAATAATGTAATCTCCGACACAGCATGGCTTCAGAAACAAGCGCTCCTGCCTAACGAATTTATTAGACTTCTTCCAAGGTATATATAAGAACTGGGATGCCCACATCCCCAGTGATGTTATATACCTGGACTTTCAGAAAGCCTTCGACAAGGTACCGCACGAGCGACTCCTTAAGAAACTGCACTCGGCGGGCATTGGAGCCAATCTGATCGCGTGGATAAGAGATTGGCTCACCGACAGAAAACAACGAATACTACTCAACGGACAGCCTTCCGATTGGCTACCAGTCACTAGTGGAGTGCCTCAAGGGTCAGTGCTGGGACCCATCCTCTTTATCATATATATCAATGACCTAGAATCAGGACTGAAATCCACAATATCGAAATTTGCAGATAACACCAAGGTGGGTGGAGATGCCCTCACAAAGACCGACTGCGAAATCATTCTGAAAGACCTCAATCACATTATCGAATGGTCGGAAAAATGGCAAATGTCTTTTAATGTTGACAAATGCAAAGTCATGCACATTGGGTCCCAAAATAGTAACCACACATACATCATGAATGGGAGACCTCTGCAAGCGATGCAGGAAGAAAAGGATCTTACCTGAAACACGCGAATCACTGTAAAAAAAGCATACAATAAGGCCAACATTATGCTCGGGTTCATAGCGAGGAACTTCGAGTGTAAAACACCAGACGTGATGCTATCCTTGTATAATTCCATGGTAAGACCGCACCTCGAGTATGCAGTGCAGTTCTGGTCTTCCAATTACAGAAAGGACATTGCTTTACTGGAAAGGATTCAACGACGCGCCACAAAGATGATTCCAACCTTCAGGGCTCAACCGTACGAGGAACGACTCAAGCGACTCAATCTCTTTACATTGGAGAAAAGACGCCTACGAGGGGATATGATTCAAGTCTACAAGTATCTAAAAAAGTTCAATAACGTCGATTACTCCAAATTCTTTGAACTGCAAACCTACTCAAGAACTAGAAATAACGGTTTACCCATTCAGTCGAGTCGATGTAACACAGACATTGGAAGGAGTTTCTTTTCAAACCGAGTCATCCGCCACTGGAACAATCTTCCCTCAGAAGTAGTAAATGCGAATACCATCAACTCCTTCAAATTTAGAATCGACCGTCATTTCGCTGCGTCAGGAGTGAACTGAATAACGAGGGGCTTCCATCTGCTCCTCAATATCGAGGTGCTTTCATCTGCTCACCAAGCCCCAAGTGGCGGTCGAGCAGATTAAATCACCCAAGCGGGCGACCTCGTAATGAGCCAATAGGCTTTCTGTTGCCTGCATTTCCATGTTTCCATGTTTCTCCTCACCCTCTTGTCTCCTTTTCATCTCCTCACCTCCACCACCCCTTCTTTTCACCTTATCATCTCTTAGCCTCTACCACACCTTCTTGTCTCATTTTCATCTCCTCACATCCACCACACCTTCCCCTCATCTCCTCCTCCTCCATACCTTCTTGTCTCCTTTTCATCTCCTCACCTCTACCACACCTTCTTGTCTCCTGTTCATCTCCTCACCTCTACCACACCTTCCCCTCATCTCCTCCTACTCCTCACCTTCTTGTCTCGTTTTCATCTCCCCACCTCTACCACACCTTCTTCCTTCATCTCCTCCTTCTCCACACATTCTTGTCTCCTTTTCATCTCCTCACCTCTACCACACCTTCTTGTCACCTTTTCATCTCCTCACCTCTACCACACCTTCTTGTCTCCTTTTCATCTCCTCACCTCTACCACACCTTCTTGTCTCCTTTTCATCTCCTCACCTCTACCACACCTTCTTGTCTCCTTTTCATCTCCTCACCTCTACCACACCTTCTTGTCTCCTTTTCATCTCCTCACCTCTACCACACCTTCTTGTCTCCATTTCATCTCCTCACCTCTACCACACCTTCTTGTCACCTTTTCATCTCCTCAATTCTACCACACCTTCTTGTCACCTTTTCATCTCCTTACCTCTACCACACCTTCTTGTGTCCTTTTCATCTCCTCACCTCTACAACACCTTCTTCCCCTCATCTCCTCCTTCTCCACACCTTCTTGTCACCTTTTCATCTCCTCACCTCTACCACACCTTCTTGTCACCCTTTTCATCTCCTCCTTCTCCACATCTTCTTGTCATCTTTTCATCTCCTCACCTCGACCACACCTTCTTGTCACCTTCTCATCTCGTAACCTCTACCACACCTTCTTGTCACCTTTTCATCTCCTCACCTCTACCACACCTTCTTCCCCTCATCTCCTCCTTCTCCTCACCTTCTTGTCTCCTTTTCATCTCCTCACCTCCACCACACCTTCTGCTCACCTTTTCATCTCCTCACCTCTACCACACCTTCTTGTCTCCTTTTCATCTCCTCACCTCTACCACACCTTCTTGTCACCTTTTCATCTCCTCACCTCTACCACACCTTCTTGTCTCCTTTTCATCTCCTCACCTCTACCACACCTTCTTGTCACCTTTTCATCTCCTCACCTCTACCACCTTCTTGTCTCCTTTTAATCTCCTCACCTCGACCAAACCTTCTTTTCTCATTTTCATCTCCTCACCTCTACCACACCTTCTTGTCTCCTTTTCATCTCCTCCTCTACCACCTTCTTGTCCCTTTCATCTCCTTTCCTCTACCACACCTTCTTCCCCTTTTCATCTCCTCACCTCTACCACACCTTCTTGTCTCTTTTTCACCTCCTCACCTCTACCACACCTTCTTCCCCTCATCTCCTCACCTCTACCACACCTTCTTGTCTCCTTTTCACCTCCTCACCTCTACCACCTTCTTCTTCTTTTCATCTCCTCACCTCTACACCTTCTTGTCTCCTTTTCATCTCCTCCCATCTACCACCTTCTTCCCATCTCCTCCTTCTCCACCTTCTTGTCTCCTTTTCATCTCCTCACCTCTACCACACCTTCTTGACCTCATCTCCTCCTCCTCTACACCTTCTTGTCTCCTTTTCATCTCCTCCTCTACCACACCTTCTTGTCTCCTTTTCATCTCCTCACCTCTACCACACCTTCTTGTCACCTTTTCATCTCCTCACCTCTACCACACCTTCTTGTCACCTTTTCATCTCCTCACCTCTACCACACCTTCTTGTCTCCTTTTCATCTCCTTACCTCTAGCACACCTTCTTCCCCTCATCTCCTCCTTCTCCACACCTTCTTGTCACCTTTTCATCTCCTCACCTCTACCACACCTTCTTGTCACATTTTCATCTCCTCACCTCTACCACCTTCTTGTCTCCTTTTCATCTCCTCACCCCTACCTCACCTTCTTCCCCTCATCTCATCCATCTCCCACCTTCTTGTCACATTTTCATCTCCTCACCTCTACCACACATTCTTGTCACCTTTTCATCTCCTCACCTCCACCACACCTTCTTTCCTCATCTCTTCCTTCTCCACACATTTTTATCACCTTTTCATCTCCTCACCTCTACAACACCTTTTTGTCACCTTTTCATCTCCTCACCTCTACAACACCTTCTTGTCTCCTTTTCACCTCCTCACCTCTACCACACCTTCTTGTCTCCTTTTCATCTCTTCACCTCTACCACACCTTCTTGTCACCTTTTCATCTCCTCACCTCTTCCACCTTCTTCCCCTCATCTCCTCCTTCTCCACACCTTCTTGTCACCTTTTCATCTCCTCACCTCTACCACACCTTCTTGTCACCTTTTCATCTCCTCACCTCTACCACACCTTCTTGTCACCTTTTCATCTCCTCAATTCACCACACCATAATGTCATCATTTCCTCTCCTCACCTCTACCACCTTCTTGTCACCTTTTCATCTCCTCACCTCTACCACACCTTCTTGTCACCTTTTCATCTCCTCACCTCTACCACACCTTCCTCCTTTTCATCTCCTCCTCCACCTTCTTGTCACCTTTTCATCTCCTCCACCTCTACCACACCTTCTTGTCACCTTTTCATCTCCTCCTCTACCACACCTTCTTGTCACCTTTCATCTCCTCACCTCTACCACCTTCTTGTCACCTTTTCATCTCATCTCTTCTACCACACCTTCTTGTATCCTTTTCATCTGCTCTCCTTCTTGTCTCCTTCTCTTCTCCTTTCCTCTACCACACCTTCTTGTCACCTTTTCATCTCCTCACCTCTACCACACCTTCTTGTCACCTTTTCATCTCCTCACCTCTACCACACCTTCTTGTCACCTTTTCATCTCCTCACCTCTACCACACCTTCTTGTCTCCTTTTCATCTCCTCACCTCTACCACACCTTCTTCCCCTCATCTCCTCCTTCTCCTCACCTTCTTGTCTCCTTCTCATCTCCTCACCTCTACCACACCTTCTTGTCATCTTTTTATCTCCTCATCTCTACCACACCTTCTTGTCACCTTTTCATCTCCTCACCTCTACCACACCTTCTTGTCACCTTTTCATCTCCTCATCTCTACCACACCTTCTTGTCACCTTTTCATCTCCTCACCTCTACCACACCTTCTAGTCACCTTTCATCTCCTCACCTCTACCACCTCCTTGTCTCCTTTTCATCTCCTCACCTCTACCACACCTTCTTGTCACCTTTTCATCTCCTCATCTCTACCACACCTTCTTTTCACCTTTTCATCTCCTCACCTCTACCAGACCTTCTTGTCTCCTTTTCATCTCGCCACCTCTACCACAACTTCTTCCCTCATCTCCTCCTTCTCCTCACCTTCTTGTCTCCTTTTCATCTCCTCACCTCTACCACACCTTCTTGTCATCTTTTCATCTCCTCACCTCTACCACACCTTCTTGTCACCTTTTCATCTCCTCACCTCTACCACACCTTCTTGTCACCTTTTCATCTCCTCACCTCTACCACACCTTCTTGTCACCATTTAATCTCCTCTCTTCTACCACACCTTCTTGTCACCTTTGTCTCCTCCTCTACCACCTTCTTGTCACCTTTTCATCTCCTCCCTCTACCACACCTTCTTGTCACCTTTCATCTCCTCACCTCTACCACCTTCTTGTCACCTTTTCAGCTCCTCACCTCTACCACACCTTCTTGTCACCTTTTCAGCTCCTCACCTCTACCACACCTTCTTGTCACCTTTTCATCTCCTCCCCTCTACCACCTTCTCTCCTTCTCATCTCCTCACCTCTACCACACCTTCTTCCCCTTCTCCTCCTTCTCCACACCTTCTTGTCTCCTTTCATCTCCTCACCTCTACCACACCTTCTTGTCCTTTTCATCTCCTCACCTCTACCACACCTTCTTGTCACCTTTTCACCTCCTCACCGCTACCACACCTTCTCCTCATCTCCTCCTTCTCCACACCTTCTTGTAACCTTTTCATCTTCTCACCTCTACCACACCTTCTTGTCCTTTCATCTCCTCCCCTCTACCACACCTTTTGTTACCTTTTCATCTCCTCACCTCTACCACCTTCTTGTCACCTTTTCATCTCCTCACGTCTACCACACTTTCTTGTCTCCTTTTCATCTCCTCACCTCTACCTCACCTTTTTGTCACCTTTTCATCTCCTCACCTCTACCACACCTTCTTGTCACCTTTTCATCTCCCCACCACTACCACACCTTCTTGTCTCCTTTTCATCTCCTCACCTCTACCACACCTTCTTCCCCTCATCTCCTCCCTCTCCTCACTTTCTTGTCTCCTTTTCATCTCCTCACCTCTACCACACCTTCTTGTCTTCTTTTCATCTCCTCACATCTACCACACCTTCTTGTCTCTTTTTCATCTCCTCACCTCTACCACACCTTCTTTTCTTCTTATCATCTCCTCATCTACCACACCTTCTTGTCTCATTTTCATCTCCTCACCTCTACCACACCTTCTTGTCTCTTTTTCATCTCCTCACCTCTACCACACCTTCTTGTCTTCTTTTCATCTCCTCACCTCTACCACACCTTCTTGTCTCTTTTTCATCTCCTCACCTCTACCACACCTTCCCCTCATCTCCTCCTTTTCCTCACCTTCTTGTCTCCTTTTCATCTCCTCACCTCTACCACACCTTTTTCCCTTCATCTCCTCCTTCTTCTCACCTTCTTGTCACCTTTTCATCTCCTCACCTCTACCCTTTTCTCTTCTTTCATCTCCTCACCTCTACACACCTTCTTGTCACCTTTTCATCTCCTCACCTCTACCACATTCTTGTCTCCTTTTCATCTCCTCCCCTCTACCACACCTTCTTGTCACCTTTTCATCTCCTCACCTCTACCACATTCTTGTCTCCTTTCATCTCTCCACCTCTACCAACCCTTCTTCCCCTCATTTACTCCTCCTCCACACCTTCTTGTCACCTTTTCATCTCCTCATCTCTAACACACCTTGTCACTTTTTCATTTCCTCACCTCTACCACACATTCTTGTCTCCTTTTCATCTCCTCACCTCTACCACACCTTCTTGTCTCCTTTTCATCTCCTCACCTCTACCACACCTTCTTGTCTCCTTTTCATCTCCTCACCTCTACCACACCTTTTAGTCTTATTTTCATATCCTCACCTCTACCACCTTCTTGACTCTCTTTCATCTCTCCTCTACCACACCTTCCCTCATCTCCTCCTTCTCCTCCTTTTGTCTCCTTTTCATCTCCTCACCTCTACACCTTCTTGTCTCCTTTTCATCTCCTCACCTCTACCACACCTTCTTGTCACCTTTTCATCTCCTCACCTCTACCACACCTTCTTGTCACCTTTTCATCTCCTCACCTCTACCACACCTTCTTGTCACCTTTTCATCTCCTCACCTCTACCACACCTTCTTGTCTCCTTTTCATCTCCTCACCTCTACCACACCTTCTTGTCTCCTTTTCATCTCCTCACCTCTACCACACCTTCTTGTCTCATTTTCATCTCCTCACCTCTACCACACCTTCTTGTCTCCTTTTCATCTCCTCAACTCTACCACACATTCCCCTCATCTCCTCCTTCTCCTCACCTTCTTGTCTCCTTTTCATCTCCTCACCTCTACCACACCTTCTTGTCACCTTTTCATCTCCTCACCTCCACCACACCTTCTTCCCCTCATCTGCTCCTTCTCCACACCTTCTTGTCACCTTTTCATCTCCTCACCTCTACCACACATTCTGGTCACCTTTTCATCTCCTCACCTCTACCACACCTTCTTGTCACCTTTTCATCTCCTCACCTCCACCACACCTTCTTCCCCTCATCTGCTCCTTCTCCACACCTTCTTGTCACCTTTTCATCTCCTCACCTCCACCACACCTTCTTCCCCTCATCTCCTCCTTCTCCACACCTTCTTGTCACCTTTTCATCTCCTCACCTCTACCACACCTTCTTGTCACCTTTTCATCTCCTCACCTCTACCACACCTTCTTGTCACCTTTTCATCTCCTCACCTCTACCACATCTTCTGGTCTCCTTTTCATCTCGTCACCTCCACCACACCTTCTTTCCCTCATCTCCTCTTTCTCCACACCTTCTTGTCACCTTTTCATCTCCTCACCTCTACCACACCTTCTTGTCACCTTTTCATCTCCTCACCTCTACCACACCTTCTTGTCTCCTTTTCACCTCCTCACCTCTTCCAAACCTTTTTCACCTCATCTCCTCCTTCTCCACACCTTCTTGTCTCCTTTTCATCTCCTCACCTCTACCACACATTCTGGTCACCTTTTCATCTCTTTACCTCTACCACACCTTCTTGTCACCTTTTCATCTCCTCACCTCTACCACCCCTTTTTTCACCTTTTCATCTCCTCACCTCTACCACACCTTCTTGTCACCTTTTCATCTCCTCATTTCTACCACACCTTCTTGTCACCTTTTCATCTCCTCACCTCTACCACACCTTCTTGTCTCCATTTCAACTCCTCACCTCTGCCACCTGCTTCCCTCATTTCCTCCTTCTCCACACCTTCTTGTCACCTTTTCATCTCCTCACCTCTACCACACCTTCTTGTCACCTTTTCATCTCCTCACCTCTACCACACTTTCTTGTCACCTTTTCATCTCCTCACCTCTACCACACCTTCTTGTCTCCTTTTCATCTCCTCACCTCTACCACACCTAGTTGTCACCTTGTTATCTCCTCACCTCTACCACACCTTCTTGTCACCGTTTAATCTCCTCACCTCTACCACACCTTCGTGTCACCTTTTGTCTCCTCACCTCTAGCACACCTTCTTGTCTCCTTTTCATCTCCTCACCTCTACCACACCTTCTTGTCTCCTTTTCATCTCCTCACCTCTACCACACCTTCTTCCCCTCATCTCCTCCTTCTCCTCACCTTCTTGTCTCCTTCTCATCTCCTCACCTCTACCACACCTTCTTGTCATCTTTTTATCTCCTCATCTCTACCACACCTTCTTGTCACCTTTTCATCTCCTCACCTCTACCACACCTTCTTGTCATCTTTTTATCTCCTCATCTCTACCACACCTTCTTGTCACCTTTTCATCTCCTCACCTCTACCACACCTTCTTGTCATCTTTTTATCTCCTCATCTCTACCACACCTTCTTGTCTCCTTTTCATCTCCTCACCTCTACCACACCTTCTTGTCATCTTTTTATCTCCTCATCTCTACCACACCTTCTTGTTACCTTTTCATCTCCTCACCTCTACCACACCTTCTTGTCTCCTTTTCATCTCCTCACCTCTACCACACCTTCTTCCCCTCATCTCCTCCTTCTCCTCACCTTCTTGTCTCCTTCTCATCTCCTCACCTCTACCACACCTTCTTGTCATCTTTTTATCTCCTCATCTCTACCACACCTTCTTGTCACCTTTTCATCTCCTCACCTCTACCACACCTTCTTGTCATCTTTTTATCTCCTCATCTCTACCACACCTTCCTGTCACCTTTTCATCTCCTCACCTCTACCACACCTTCTTGTCATCTTTTTATCTCCTCATCTCTACCACACCTTCTTGTCACCTTTTCAGCTCCTCACCTCTACCACACCTTCTTGTCACCTTTTCAGCTCCTCACCTCTACCACACCTTCTCTCCTTCTCACCTCCATACCTCTACCACACCATCTTCCCCTCATCTCCTCCTTCTCCACACCTTCTTGTCTCCTTTTCATCTCCTCACCTCTACCACACCTTCTTGTCACTTTTTCATCTCCTCACCTCTACCACACCTTGTCTCCTTTTCACCTTCTCACCTCTACCACACCTTCCCCTCATCTCCTCCTTCTCCACACCTTCTTGTCACCTTTTCATCTCCTCACCTCTACCACACCTTCTTGTCACCTTTTCATCTCCTCACCTCTACCACACCTTTTTGTTACCTTTTCATCTCCTCACCTCTACCACACCTTCTTGTCACCTTTTCATCTCCTCACGTCTACCACACTTTCTTGTCTCCTTTTCATCTCCTCACCTCTACCACACCTTTTTGTCACCTTTTCATCTCCTCACCTCTACCACACCTTCTTGTCACCTTTTCATCTCCCCACCACTACCACACCTTCTTGTCTCCTTTTCATCTCCTCACCTCTACCACACCTTCTTCCCCTCATCTCCTCCCTCTCCTCACCTTCTTGTCTCCTTTACATTTCCTCACCTCTACCACACCTTCTTGTCTTCTTTTCATCTCCTCACATCTACCACACCTTCTTGTCTCTTTTTCATCTCCTCACCTCTACCACACCTTCCCCTCATCTCCTCCTTTTCCTCACCTTCTTGTCTCCTTTTCATCTCCTCACCTCTACCACACCTTTTTCCCTTCATCTCCTTCTTCTCACCTTCTTGTCACCTTTTCATCTCCTCACCTCTACCACACCTTTTTCTCTTCTTTTCATCTCCTCACCTCTACCACACCTTCTTGTCACCTTTTCATCTCCTCACCTCTACCACACATTCTTGTCTCCTTTTCATCTCCTCACCTCTACCACACCTTCTTGTCACCTTTTCATCTCCTCACCTCTACCACACCTTCTTGTCTCCTTTTCATCTCCTCACCTATACCAAACCTTCTTCCCCTCATTTACTCCTCCTCCACACCTTCTTGTCACCTTTTCATCTCCTCACCTCTACCACACATTCTTGTCTTCTTTTCATCTCCTCACCTCTACCACACTTTTTTGTCTCCTTTTCATCTCCTCACCTCTACCACACCTTTTTGTCTTCTTTTCATATCCTCACCTCTACCACACCTTCTTGACTCTCTTTCATATCCTCACCTCTACCACACCTTCCCTCATCTCCTCCTTCTCCCCTCCTTTTGTCTCCTGTTCATCTCCTCTCCTCTACCACACCTTCTTGTCTCCTTTTCATCTCCTCACCTCTACCACACCTTCTTGTCTCCTTTTCATCTCCTCACCTCTACCACACCTTCTTGTCTCCTTTTCATCTCCTCACCTCTACCACACCTTCTTGTCACCTTTTCATCTCCTCACCTCTACCACACCTTCTTGTCACCTTTTCATCTCCTCTCACCTCTACCACCTTCTTGTCTCCTTTTCATCTCCTCAACTCTATCACACATTCCCCTCATCTCCTCCTTCTCCTCACCTTCTTGTCTCCTTTTCATCTCCTCACCTCTACCCGACCTTCTTGTCACCTTTTCATCTCCTCATCTCCACACCTTCTTCCCCTCATCTGCTCCTTCTCCACACCTTCTTGTCACCTTTTCATCTCCTCACCTCCACCACACCTTCTTCCCCTCATCTCCTCCTTCTCCACACCTTCTTGTCACCTTTTCATCTCCTCACCTCTACCACACCTTCTTGTCACCTTTTCATCTCCTCACCTCCACCACACCTTCTTGTCACCTTTTCATCTCCTCACCTCTACCACACCTTCTTGTCACCTTTTCATCTCCTCACCTCCACCACACCTTCTTGTCACCTTTTCATCTCCTCACCTCTACCACACCTTCTTGTCACCTTTTCATCTCCTCACCTCCACCACACCTTCTTGTCACCTTTTCAGCTTTTCACCTCTACCACACCTTCTTGTCTCCTTTTCACCTCCATTCCTCTACCACACCTTCTTCCCCTTATCTCCTTCTCCACAACTTTTTGTCACCTTTTCATCTCCTCACCTCTACCACACCTTCTTGTCTCCTTTTCATCTCCTCACCTCTACCACACCTTCTTGTCTCCTTTTCACCTCCATTCCTCTACCACACCTTCTTGTCTCCTTTTCATCTCCTCACCTCTACCACACCTTCTTGTCTCCTTTTCACCTCCATTCCTCTACCACACCTTCTTGTCTCCTTTTCACCTCCATTCCTCTACCACACCTTCTTCCCCTCATTTCGTCCTTCTCCACACTTTCTTGTCACCTTTTCATCTCCTCACCTCTACCACACTTTCTTGTCACCTTTTCAGCTTTTCACCTCTACCACACCTTCTTGTCTCCTTTTCACCTCCATTCCTCTACCACACCTTCTTCCCCTTATCTCCTTCTCCACAACTTTTTGTCACCTTTTCATCTCCTCACCTCTACCACACCTTCTTGTCTCCTTTTCATCTCCTCACCTCTACCACACCTTCTTGTCTCCTTTTCACCTCCATTCCTCTACCACACCTTCTTGTCTCCTTTTCATCTCCTCACCTCTACCACACCTTCTTGTCTCCTTTTCACCTCCATTCCTCTACCACACCTTCTTGTCTCCTTTTCACCTCCATTCCTCTACCACACCTTCTTCCCCTCATTTCCTCCTTCTCCACACTTTCTTGTCACCTTTTCATCTCCTCACCTCTACCACACCTTCTTGTCTCCTTTTCATCTCCTCACCTCTACCACACCTTCTTGTCACCTTTTCATCTCCTCACCTCTACCACACCTTCTTGTCTGCTTTTCATCTCCTCACCTCTTCCACACCTTCTTCCCCTCATTTCCTCCTTCTCCACACCTTCTTGTCACCTTTTCATCTCCTCACCTCTACCACACCTTCTTGTCTGCTTTTCATCTCCTCACCTCTTCCACACCTTCTTCCCCTCATTTCCTCCTTCTCCACACCTTCTTGTCACCTTTTCATCTCCTCACCTCTTCCACACCTTCTTGTCACCTTTTCATCTCCTCACCTCTACCACACCTTCTTGTCTCCTTTTCATCTCCTCACCTCTACCACACCTTCTTGTCACCTTTTCATCTCCTCACCTCTACCACACCTTCTACCCCTCATCTCCTCCTTCTAACCTTCATCCAAGAAGAGCAGGAAGAGGCAGGAATAGGTGACCTCAGACCTCCCTTTCTCCCCTGTCTTCTCACTTTCTTTCCTATCTTCTCACCTTCTCTCCTCACCTGTCCTTCATATCCTTTTTCCAGCTCTCACACAGTATAACCAGGAACAGGAGGACTAGGATAACTCTGAACTCCTTTAATCACCCATTTCCTCTACTCTTTCACCTTCTTACCTCTTCTCTTCTCAGCTTATCTCCTCACCTTTCCCTCATCTCATAACCCTCACCCATGAAAACCCTTAACCAGGAAGGAATGGACGAATTCTGAGCTCCTTTTCCCTTACCTCTTATCACTTTCTTCCCCTCGTCTCTGCTCACTTTGTCTCTTCTATTTCTACCTCGCCTCTTTACCTGCCCTTACCTTCTCTTTCCAGCCCTCACAGGAAAACCAGGGAGAGGAAGGAATAGATGAGCCCAAACTCCTTTGTCTTCTCTCCTCTTGCTTATTATTGCTCCTCACCTCCGCTCTCTCCTCTTTCACCAAAGGACAAATACGTATAGAT
The DNA here is from genome assembly GCF_024679095.1 of Eriocheir sinensis. Classification (NCBI taxonomy): domain Eukaryota; kingdom Metazoa; phylum Arthropoda; class Malacostraca; order Decapoda; family Varunidae; genus Eriocheir; species Eriocheir sinensis. Next base: position 41,195 of record NW_026110406.1, on the reverse strand, counting down.
GAACTTAGGCTCCTTTTGTCTCCTCACTTTTAGCTTTCATCTCCCCTTGACCTCCTCATCTCCTCCTACCTTTCTCCTCATCCCTCACCACCTTTCTCCTCATCTCCTTTTCCTCTCTTTCACCAACGAACAGGAAGGAATAGGTAGTCAGACCTCCTTTCTCTCCTCACTTCGCACATTCATCTCCTCTTTCCCTCCTCATCTCCTTCCTCACCTTCTTGTCTCCAGCTGCCTGACGCCGTTGGTGAGGTTGGCCAGGATGCCCACAGGTGTGGTGACCTCGACGGACGTGGGCAGGAAGTAAGGACAGGTGGGACACAGCTGATCCGCCTCCAGGGTTCTGTGGGCGGCACCTGCAGAGAGGGAGGGTTCGTGTGGTGTGGGAGGCAGCAGTGTGAGGTTGGAGGAGGAGGGTACAGGGAAGGGGAAGGGTTGTTTGGTGTAGGAGGCATGGGTGTGGTGGGGGAGAGTGGAGGGAAGGTAGAGGGGGATCGGGATTGGGGTAGAAGAAAGGGATGGGCAACATCTGTGAGGTGGTAAGGTTGGTTGTGCGTAGGTTTGTGGGCAGGGAGGAGGAAACTTTGGGGAGAGAACGTGAGGGAAGAGTGGAGGAAACTTTGGGAGAGACAGTGAGGAGGTGGAGAGAAACTTTGGGAGAGAACGTGAGGGAAGAGGGGAATCTGGGAGAGAACGTGAGGGAAGAGTGGAGGGCGAACTTTGGGGAGGCATGAGGGAAGAGTGGAGAAACTTTGGGGAGAGAACGTGAGGAAGAGGGAGGGAGACTTTGGGAGAACGTGAGGGAAGGGGAGGAAGAGGAGGAACGTGGGGGAAGAGTGGAGAGGAAACTTTGGGGAACGTGAGGGAAGGTGGAGAGGAAACTTTGTGGAGACGTGAGGGAAGAGTGGAGGGAAACTGGGAGAGAACGTGAGGGAAGAGTGGAGGAAACTTTGTGGAAGAACGTGAGGGAAGAGTGGAGAGAGCTTTGGGAGAGAACGTGAGGGAAGAGTGGAGAACTTTGGGGAGAGAACGTGAGGGAAGAGGCTGGGAGAGAGAACGTGAGGGAAGAGTGGAGAAACTTTGGGGAGAACGTGAGGGAAGAGTGGAGAGAAACTTTGGGAGAGAACGTGAGGGAAGAGTGGAGAGGAAACTTTGGGAGAGAACGTGAGGGAAGAGTGGAGCTTTGGGGAGAGAACGTGAGGGAAGAGGAGCTGGGGAGAGAACGTGAGGGAAGAGTGGAGAGGAAACTGGGGAGAGAACGTGAGGGAAGAGTGGAGAGAAACTTTAGGGAGAGAACGTGAGGGAAGGTGGAGAGGCTTTGGGAGAGAACGTGAGGGAAGGTGGAGAGCTTTGGGGAGAGAACGTGAGGGAAGGAGGCCTGGGGAGAGAACGTGAGGGAAGAGTGGAGAGAAACTTTGGGGAGAACGTGAGGGAAGGAGGCTTTGGGGAGAGAACGTGAGGGAAGAGGAGGGAGACTTTGGGGAGTGAAGGTGGAGGAGCTGATTGGAAGGCTCAGAGAGAGAGGCAGGCAGGCGGGCGAGGCAGGCAGCGAGCGAGCGGAGGAGGTGGTGAGTGGTGAGTGGTGGTGGTGGTGAGTCACTGGGCACCTGGATGGGCACTATCTGTTGAGTGCCAACAGTTCGGCTTCAGGAAAAACCGGTCAGCAGCCGATCTCCACCTACTACTATCCAACGAATGGAGTTCACAGCTGGACCAAGGAAGAGCCACTGCTGCTCTGGCACTGAACATTGAGCGCATTTGACCGAGTGTGGCACACCGCCCTATTAGAAAAATGAGCAGCCAGTTGGAGGAAAGCTTCTGTGCCTGATGAAAAATTACTTAGAAGGAACGGCACCTTCAAGTAGTCCTGAATGGGCACAAGTCCTCCCACAACGGATCCGCCGGCGTGCCACAAGGCAGCGTCATCGGGCCACTTCTATGGAACATGTACATAAATGACCTTCTCCATCTTGTTCCTAGTGCCAGCGTTCGCCGATGACATCACTTTGACTCACAAAATAGAGCCAGGAGGAGGCCCAGGCAGCACGCCAACTAAGAGCCACCTCCGGCAGTGCAGGTGGGGAGTAAGTGGCAATTAAGTTGCCCCAGCAAAAACTCAGCTGCTGGTAGTGGCCAGGACACTGTGGATCTCCAGCTTGAATTTGATGGACTCAAGCTGACGCCGTGAAGTGGAGGTGCTGGGCCTCCCTATATGACTCCAGGCTGACCTTCCGCACGCACATCCAGCAGCTGGCAAGGAGCAGCCTCACGACTGACGTCCCTACGCAGAATCTCCTGGCTGATGGACAGTCGAGGGCGCGAGGTCTTATACAAAGGCACAAATCCAGTCCTCCCTTGAGTATTCGTGCCTAACGTGAGAGCTGCCAGTACCCATCTCGCGCTCCTCGACAAGATCCAGGAAGGGCGTGGAGGATCATCGCTGATCGACAACCGGGGCACCTACCGACCCTGCAGACCCTCCAACACCGGCGAGACGTGGCCGGCCTCACCACTCTGTACAAAATACAGCAGGAGGAGTAGAACACCTGAGGACGCTGCGCCAGCCAGGCGGAGGTGACAGCCAACACCCGGTCAGCGGGCGGCACCCACAGCTCTGGTGGTACAGCGATGCCGGACGACTCACTACCAGGGCAGTTTATAAACGCAGGTGCAGACATGGAACCGTCTCCTTGCGTCCGGTCAGCTGCCTCAGCAGTTCACACCAGCAACAATATAAACTGTTTGTGAACCAGTGGCTGAACAATTTGTGAACAGGTTAGGCTTTCAGATGGGGATACCAACTATGTTCCCTTTGGCCTAGAAACTAGTGCCGCCATATAATGTAATGTTATAGGTACTAGGCCTGATGTACCAAGTGTCTGTGTAAATAAAAAAATAAAAGAGAGAGAGAGAGAGAGAGAGAGAGAGAGAGAGAAATATCATTATAATATTATCACACACATTTGACCTTCCTATCTGATCGCCAGTATGGGTTCCGCAAGGGCGTTCTACTGGTGATCTCCTATCTGTAGCTGACTCTTGGTCATCCTCTTAGCTGTTTCGGTGAAACTTTTGCTATTGCTGGGTAGGTAGGAAGACACCACCGAACAGGCGCAAGCCACTCCCAGTGAGGTATATATGGGAGGTGAGAAGGGAGCTGAAGCCCTCAAAGACCCTTCCATGTCCTCACTAACCGTTTCCCTATTGTCTCACCAACACCGGAGAGTAGTTCAGCATGCTCTCTAAAGACAGATCTCTCTTTATCCACACCACACTACATTCACACAACATATACCTTTTCCCAAAAATTAAAATTTCAAAATGGCGCACATACACCAAGCCTCAGGTCCCCCGCCTCGAGGGACCTAAATTCCCCAGGGAGGACTCCCCTTCTGGCTGCCGACCCGAGAGGTGTCTTGGTAACTCCTCGAACCTCTTTCTTCAATTTCTGCAACATCGCAGTCTTCGCTCTAATTTTCATTCTGTGGAACATCATCTCTCCTCCTCTAAACCTCACCTTCTCTTCCTTACCGAAACACAGGTTTCTGAGGCTACTGACAACAATCTCTCTCTGTTTCCTCCTACTATCTCTGTCTAAATTTCAATCCAAAGCTGGATGTTGCGCCTACGTGCGCAACGACATCACTGCTGTCGTGCCCACGACCTTGACTCTTCTGAATTTTCCACCATCTGGCTAAGACTTCATTGTCCACTCTGTTACTAAATACATATGTGCTGTTCATCTCTCACTAACTCTACCAACTATGTAAAATTCTTTGACTATTTGAATTCTAAATTGGAGCACATCTTGACCCTCTCTCCTTCGCTGAAATCTCCATCCTAGGAGATTTCAATGTTCCTACCAGCTTTGGCTTTCATCCTCTTTCACTGACCACCCTGGTGAACAAGCCTATAACTTTGCTATCCTCAACGACCTAGAGCAGTTGGTCAGCACCCTACATTCCCGACCGTCTTGGAGATCGGCCCAACATTCTAGACCTCTTCCTTACCTCAAACCCTTCTGCTTATTCTGTCAAACTGTTCTCTCCCGTTGGGCTCCTCCGATCACAATCTTATTTCTGCATCCTGTCCTATCGCTCCTGTACACCTCTGGACCCACCGAAGAGGCGATAGCTGGCATTTTGCTTCAGCTCGGTGGGACGACCTGAGATGTACTTTTCCATTCCGTGGAATGATTATTGCTTCCAGGATAGAGACCCCTCTGTGTGTGCTCAGCGCATCACAGAGGTGATTGTCTCTCTGGAATGGGCATACATTCCTCGTTCTTTCTCTACTCCTCACGCTAAAAAGCCTTGGTTTAATCACGCTTGTTCTCGTGCTGTCAATGATAGAGGTAGCTCACAAAGGTACCAGAGCCTTCAAACTAATGCTAATTATGAACTTTACATTTCTGCCCGAAATCGTGCCAAATCTATTCTCCGATTAACCAAAAATTCTTTCATTAATAGAAAATGTCAAAACCTTGCTTTCTCTAACTCTTCGTGACTTCTGGCATCTAGCCAAAAACATCTCCTCCAACTTCACTTCTTCATTTTCCCTCCACTCCTCAGTCCTGACAGCAACACTGCCGTCTCATCTATCCTCTAAGGCTGAACTCTTCTCTCAAACTTTTCTAAAAACTCCCTCTGGACGATTCTGGGCATATTCTTCTACTCATCCCCTCTGACTCCTTTATGCCTGTTATAAAAGATTCTTCAAAATGATGTTTTCCACGCCCTCTCTGGCCTCAATCCTCAGAAGGCTTATGGACCTGATGGAGTGCCTCCTATTGTCCTAAAAACTGTGCCTCGTGCTGTCACCCTGCCTGGTCAAACTCTTTCGCCTCTGCCTGTCAGCATCTACCTTTCCTTCTTGCTGGAAGTATGCCTTCATTACAGCCTGTGCCTGAGAAGGGTGACCCCTCAATCCCTCAAACTACCGTCCTGTAGCTTTACTTTTTCTTGTCTATCTAAAACTTTTGAGATCAATCCTTAACCGGAAGATTCAAAAGTACCTTTCCACTTCTGACCTTCTATTTGATCGCCAGTATGTAATGTCCGTGCATCTTTAGGAAGATTAAGCCCTCTTTTGGTAAAAGTATTTCTAAGCTGACCAATTGCTTGATGTTTATATTATTCTCAGAGGCCCTTAGCTAATTCTCCAGAACAGAATCATCATTGATGCTATCTTTAAGTTCAGGTTGACTATCTTTAACCGATTGTAGATTCTTCTTCAGAAGGCATATTATATTGTCATCAGTAATTGTTGATAAGGTAAAGTGTAAAGGCATATCAGTATTCTCCTTAACATCATGAAGTTTACTGACTTTAGAAGAAGTAGTTTTCTTCATCTTCACACTACTGAAAAGAGCTCTTTGCAGTGGCGCTGTAATTTCCGGTACCAGCACCTTAATGGCCAGCAGCTTTACTACCAGAGCTTTTATATTGAATTATGAGGGGTAATTTAACTAAGAATGAATACGGTATCATATAAGACTTTTGAAAGTGAAAGAAGCTTCAAATAGCAGGACAGAATGCTAGAGAGAGAGAGAAGTTAGAAGGTACAAGGAGAATAGAATTAGAGCATAAAGGATAGGAATAAGCGGAGACTGCTGACAGCCATCCCTAATGAGGGGAGTTCTTAGTGACAGACATCACATATAGGTAGAAAGGAACTGAAACAATGTTATCTGAAATTAAGACCGAAACAATATTATTAGGTACCAACGGTGAACCTTACATAACAAGTATGCACACATACAAACATGTACGCCATCACGAATGCTTTAAGGATAGATAGTGGTGAATGATTGGAGCAGACATCACAGCCATGTTGTGAGTGCAATACCATAGAGACATTCGGAAGAGGTTGGATAAATTCATGGAAAGCGAGGTTAGGTGAAATTCAGGCTAGGAACTGCTTCCAGCCTTGACCAACTGGCCCGCCTTGAACTCCCCTTACTCATGTACAAACAGACCAAGAAAAATATGCATGAGTAAAGTTAAATACCTAGATAGATTATTTTCAAGTTAGGCTAGGTAGGTTTTGAAAGCATTTCTACTTGCACAGGCTATAGAATTCATATATGGGCTATTTACTTCACCTAATACAACAAGAAGCTTGTGGTGGGGTACAGACTAATTCAGTTTGTCGTAAATCTAAAAGCAGGACCACACACGTTTTTAAATGTACCTAGTCCAAAACTATACTGTTAAATGAAATTAATTTATAACCTTCTTATGATAAGTTGGGCAGGAAGAAGACAAAACAAGCCTGGCTGTTGACACTGTATATAGGCTTCAAGAGTTTACCTTTCAGCCCATTGAATTATCACTGAAAGCTTCTAGTGACACTCAACTTCATGAGACTTCAAGTTTTCTTCAACTGAAAATAATAAGAATACTGTAATTACCACAACAAAATACGACAGTATTCATAGCTTTGCAGAGTTTGGGTCAAATATTTCATATTACTTGAATACTATTACATCCGCAGCCCCTAAGCATTAAAAAAGCAAACTGGGCGTTTTTCTAAATGTTTACCCCTAAGGAACCGAAAGTGAGGTTAGAATTTAAATATTATGCACCCTTGCCTAGTAACTGACGTTAATGCTCTATACATGCAAACTTTAAAATAAATAAGTAAATATGAATCTAACTTTAATCACAACCTTATATCGAATCTGCAATAACCAACCTAAACGTAACCTAACCTACCTTAATCTAGTCTAACCAACCTGTCTATCCAAACTAACAACCAACCCCTGTTTTCATTTTATATATGACTTTTATGTCTGTGACAATTTATAATAGAAAATAGCAGGTTTGCAGGAGCTTGTGAAATGAGTTAAAGATATAGGCTACATTAAAAAATTAGTATTTGATGAGACTGGAGACAAGATGTGGAGGGTGCATAATACGAATCTTAACCCCTAAATTAATCTTAACCTAACCTAAATCACAAGGGGTAGGCAAAAAACAATTTCGAGGCAAAAAATGTCCCCACATCCCCTAACCTAACTAAAACTAACCCTTTAAACCTAAACAAACCTAGCCTAAACGCAGATCCTAACCTAACCTAAAGTATGAGGTGGTGGGAAAATAAAAATAATTAATTAATAAATATTTTGATAAAAAAACTGCCAGGTTTACAATCAGCACACTGAAATCTATCAGGGAAAAAAGTAGTTTCAAACCCCCAAAATCCATTCTGACCTCTGCAATAATAATACCGAGTTGGACCTGTTTCTGCGGAGATCACTGGCCGAGGCCCTGTCCTTCACTCCCCATGCAACTCTTATAAGGAGCAAAAATCAGGAACTACTCCATCACATCTACATACCAGCTGACATCAGGCTCACAGGAGGGCCGCTGACTCCCAAGGCGCCCATGAGTACTGTGTAACAGTCGTGGGCGCCTTTGGGAGTCCAGCAAACCCTCAGCTGTAGCTCCCCAGCTGTATGTACGTGATGGAGTTACTGTCATCATTGGCCTCCCTATATGAGTTGCATGGGGAGTGTAGGACAGACCTTAGCATCATGCCGGGTGGTCGCCCTGGCTGGCACGCTTCTTACCTCTCATTGTACAGATCTTATCATCGTCAACGATTCCTCAAGTGTCCAGCACATCCACAAGCCCTTCCTAACACATACAGCACATGCCCTCATCATGAAGAAAACAATATATCAACTCTAAAAGGCCTGGTCTACATACCTTGTTTACGCTTGTACTGAGTTTTGCGCCTCTCTGGGGCCCACCTCAGCTGCAGCGCCTGACAGCACAGCAACACGTGAAATCCACACTCGAGCCGATATGTATATATAATGAAGACTAAAATTTCTCATCTAGACCTTCTCACCGCAAATATTCATTCTGATAAAAAAAACACTTTCCAACCTGCAAGTTCAGCTAACATATACGTGCTGCAGCCGTAATTTTTACAACGATCGACCGGCCATTTCAGATTCAAATTTTCGTCACCATTAATAACCATATTTCGCCAGGCGGTATTTATTTTTAATATTCAGTATCACGGTTGACTAGATAATTAATGCCAGAGAAGAGACATATAGGGCATGTATGTCGCTATATGTAACTGATAAAAAATTAAAAATAATTCCGTAGAACTGGTGAAAATTGAAAATAACAAAATTTACCAAATTTCACCTTGTCATTTCTTTTCATCAACATATATGTCTGCGGAGGAAGGAGAATTTTTTTTCAGAAAAAAAAAAAAAAATATATATATATATATATATATATAAATATATATAGATATATAAATATAGATATATATAGATATATATATATATTTATATATATATATATACTCTCAACCCTCGATTTGCCGGACCTCCATTTGCCGGTTTTCTGATTTGCCGGACTAGAGTCCGTGTAAAAAAAAAAGTCCGGACAAGTCGATTTCAAACTACCGCGCCAGACAAAGTTCATAAATCGGGCACTAGATGGCAGCGCTGGCGGACATACACGTCTAGTACTGGACTGTACACAAGTCTGCCGTCACACACGAAGTGTTGTGCCGTGCTTGTCGTGGATACACCTCTTCTTCACAACGATGCACCCAAAAACCCACCAAAGAAAGTAACCAAGCGTGCAGCTAAACCCAGCACCTTTCTGTACCTGTATATAGTATGTATGTTGTATATGTGCATGTTGTAGAAGGTAATATATTATATTACAGGACAGTATAGGACAGCTATGCGAGGTGTAGTCCGGGGTGAGTTGTGTTTCCGGACATATATAGGTAAGTCCGGCAAGGGGTAGACCCCGGACATTTTCCATTGCCGGGACATTTGCCATTCCCGGACAAGCCTTCCCCTTTAGTCCGCAAATCGAGGTTGAGTGTATATATATATATATATATATATATATATATATATATATATATATATATATATATATATATATATATATAGATAGATAGATAGATAGATCTTGCACGACTTTTTTTTTTTGCAAAATCTATTCTTATACAACAAAATACATTAGAATAGGTACCTTTTTATGAAGGTACGCGTCGTAGTTCACAAGTTAATTGAATTGAAATATAATGTGGTGTACGATAGCTTGTCATAATTAACTTGTGAATTCCACGAGAATTTCTTACCCAGTTTTATGCACGGCTGTAGAAACGTCGATTTATTAAGAATTAAACGTGCATTCATTCAAGTTAATTTGTAGTCTAAATACTCACGTGGTAAAGACGTGGATTTCTGGTGAATTCACGTGTTCACGAGTGTTCACCAGAAATCCACATCTCAAAGATGTGAAATTCTGCACGTGTGCTGCCTGGGGGAGTAAAGGAGGAAAAAACATGAGCTCCAGGGGGCAGCATGAGCCACTTATAATGGGGCCACTATAAACAGTTGCCTGTGCCATGACAGGCTCGGGGCCGACCATCAGACCCAGATGGATAGTCTACCGGCGCCATAGCCGATATGTAGGGGGGGGGGGAAAAAAAAATCTCCAGGGGTCGGAACAGATAAGCTCTTTTTCAGTGTTTTCAATACCTCGAGTTTAGCGCTATACCTTCGGAACGAAGTGAGCACGAAATTTGAGAGGGTGCTGTATTTGCCTTTCACAAAAATCCATACTCCATGTATAATCAAATAAATAGTACTACTTTATATTACTATTTTTTTCATTTGATTGTTTTTACCCATGTCTTTAAGAGACCAAAGTTTATTAATAACAAACTTGATAAAAAGAAATTCATGACTATGGACACCTTTTTTCAGGCCAGCTCTGATTACTTTTTTTTTTCCTTCTCTTCTATGGTGGAACAAGTAGTGGGTCTTTTTTTTTTCTTAACATTTGATATTGTCCTTTAGCTGCTGGAATTGTTGTATAAAAAAATTCAGTGCACAGGTATTGGTTTCGGTCAAATATTGGGGTATCGGTATTGGTCAAAATTTTGGTATCGGTACATCCCTATTTTCCATCACGGCTCTCATATGCTACTCATATGCCCATGGACACATTCTGGAAACTAATAAAAAATGCATTATGCAGTTACACTATGCAGTAGGCTACTATATTAATAAATATTATGACAACGAATCTGCCATTGACACATAATATTGCAGTATTAGGAACAGAATGTGAGAATTTAAGTAAAAAAAGAAAAAAAGAAAAAAAGAAATATCACGAGAAAACAAAGTAAAGTAGCTAGACTATTGGGTTGTGAATGAGTCATTTCACCAGTTACAGCTAATCTTATGCACTTATTACAACTAAGTACCACAGTACAGCATAAGATACATGATAAGAACTTCAGCAAACTTCCCTTGCACAAAAAAGTGTTTCAAAATACAGCAGGGAAGAGCAGACGCCTCACTTACCACGGGTCACACCCGCCGCCAGCTACACTGTGTCGCCGTCCAGCACTGATCGTCTGTCAGTGATCGAGATTATCTAACACATCATGATTGCCCGACTTTTTTCCTATTACATTATGGATATAGAATTCCACTTAGTACATAATTTCATTTTAATTTACAGATATTGATAATGATAACAATGATTGATTTACAGAAAAAGTAATCGAAGAAGGATTCACGTCACTGGTGAATGTTAATAATTATTGTGTTATACACGCGTGCGCGTGTGTGTGTGCGTAATTGTGTGTGTGTGTGTGTGTGTGTGTGTGTGTGTGTGTGTGTACACAAAAGTGTATGTACTATATGCCCATGGTAGTTTGCAGTTTATGGAAAGACTGATCGATTCATTATCCATCGCATAGATATCCACAATCATAAACAACGTCTTTTACACACGCATTTACAGCATGTTACTGCATGAGATGATAACTGAAGTCGTTGGAGTACGGAGGCCCTCTGTCGATTTGACGTCAGAAATTTTGCTGACGGTGGCTGCCCCTCTGCTGATGGAGGCCCGACGGTGACGGTTTGCTGGGAGTACAGAGGCTCTCTGTCGAATTGACGTAACAATATTTGCCGATGGTGGCCGACCTTCTGCCGACGGAGGCCCGACGGTTATGTTTGCTGGGAGTACAGAGGCTCTGTCAAATTGACGTCACAAATTTTGCCGACGGTGGCCGACCTTCTGCCGACGGAGGCCCGACGGTGACGGTTTGCTGGGTTGGGTTTTCTTTCACGTGTAGCCCCTGTTCACCTAGTAGTGAGTAGATGCAGCGACGTAAGGCGAGGAGTTGTGACCTCGTTGTCGCGGTGTGTTGTGTGTGAATGGTCCCAGTCCTACCCAAAGATCGGTCACTGAGCTCTGAGCTCCTTCAGAGAGCGGCTGGCTGTCTCGAGAGAGACCCGCAGCAAACCAAGAGGTGAATTAGACGCACACGCACACACGCGCACACACACACATACATACACACACAGTATATTAACAAATATTCAATTCGGATTTAGAGGAGGACGATCCTGTGTAACTGAATTCGATGCTGTTTGCTGATGACACATTGCTCATTGCAGAAAATGAAAGTGACTCACAAAATTTGGTCAGTGTTTTTTATAGTGTCTGTAAAAGGAGAAAGCTGAAAGTAAATGTCAACAAAAGTAAAGTGATGGTTTGTGAGCGAAATAGAAGTGAGGTTGTAGATTTTGTATGCCCATATAGCGTGGGAATTGAACGTGAAAAAGAATGCAAAATAATTTTGAATGGTGAAGAAATGGAGGTCAATGAGTTTAAGTACCTTGGATCAGTTATATGTAAGCATAGTGATATGGAGGGAGAGATAAGAGAAAGGGCATTGCAAGGAAGAAGGGTTGGAGGGTCTTTGGGACGAATCATGAATGGCAGAAGTGTGAGCATGGAGGTAAAGAGGGATTTGAGAAATACAATACTATAGCCTGTTCACTTAAGCTAGATTCCTGGCACCTAGGCAGGTTGGTAAGCTTGCAGCTGATTGGAAGCTCCGCTCTCCCGCTAACACTCATGTCGGACCACATCTTGCATGCTTGAGTGAGACATGTTTCTTTATTATATGCCATAGCTCACCTCATATACGAGCTAGCCAGTTTTGGTTGACACCATCAGACTTATCAGTGACTGTAGAATCAAGATGTATTTTAAAAACTCGACAAAACAAATAAGAAAATGGTATTACGATGAGTTGAACCGTGATGTTAAAAAAATGTTTGTAACATGTTTTTACTTATGCTCACTGTTTTCAACAGTCGTTCATTGACTGCAGAGATATATTATTACATTACGTAGGGAAATTTCTCGTGAACATGATAGTGTGATCAGAATGCAGTTAAAGCTCTACGTATTGAAAACACAGAGTTATTTATGGCAACATTTCACTCGCCCCAACCATCACGGCGCTCGAGACACCCTGTATGATGATGATAAAAAAAATGAGTGTCGCACGTGTAGTGCGGCGACGGCCTGATGAACGAGCCTCCCATAACCCACTTAGCCAGTGGGGTACCTCTTTGGCCGACTCGGTAAGGAGTGGCTCTCCCGTCACGCTGGTCGCGGGTTCAATCCCAGGCAGCCGGGGAATACCCTCACTTTGTCTTGATTAATTTCTCGTGTGTTTCGATACACGCAGAGGACGTGTAGGAAAATAGAAAAAGAGAAAATAAAAGCCCGGGGCATTACATGCGCACCATGATGGTTGGGGTGAGTGACATGTTGCTATAAACAACCCTGTGTTTTCAATATGTGGAGCTTCATCTGGATTCTGATCACACTATCGTGTTCATGAGAGATTTCCCTACGTCATGTAATATATTTCTGCAGTCAATGAACAACTGTTGAAAACAGTGAGCATAAATAAAACATGTTATAAATATTTTTTTAACATCTTCACAGTTCAACTCATCGTCATACCATTTTCTTTTTTGTTTTGTTGAGTTTTTAAAATACATCTTGATTCTACAGTCACTGCTGAGTCTGATGGTGTCAACCAAAACTGGCTAGCTCGTATGTGAGGTGAGCTATGGCATATAATAAAGAAACATGTCTCACTCGAGCATGCAAGATGTGGTCCGACATGAGTGTTAGCGGGAGAGCGGAGCAGCCAATCAGCTGCAAGCTTACCAACCTGCCTAGGCGCCAGGAATCTAGCTTAAGTGAACAGGCTATAGTACCAACCCTCACATATGCAAGTGAGATGTGGGCCTGGAATGAAAGTCAGAGATCTAGAGTGCAGGCAGTGGAAATAAGTTGTTTCAGGAGTGCTTGTGGTGTGAGTAGAATGGATGGAATGAGTAATGAAAGTGTGTACGAGCGTTTTGGAATGTGTCACGGGGTTGAAGGGAAGAAGTGTGGAGTGGTGGAAGAAATGAAGCGACAGACTTTAAAGTGGTTTGTCCACATGGAGCGAATGGAGGAGAGTAAGATGACCAGAAGGGTGTATGTGAGTGAGATGGAGGGAATGCTAGAGGACCTCCAGTGAAGTGGAGGTATAGGGTGCAAGAGTACTTTAGGGAAATGGGGAAAAGATCTTTGAGAAACTTTGAGCAGGCAAGGAGGGAGTGTCTGGATAGTGAAAGTTGGAAACTTCTGCTGTGGCCATCCCCTGGTGGGAGCTCCTTGGAGCAGGCGTCGATGAAATGATGATGATGAGAGAGAAACAATTTATTTAACAGTATATTAATACTGTTCCGACTGTCAATGTATTTATATGATTTTTATGTGAATATTTATCTCTCTCCTTATACTGTATCTTATTTATTTCCTTTGTTTTTTGTCTACTTTGATATTTATAAGATAATAATGTTGGAAAACCTTTATATATCACAGAAAAATATGCGGGTTCTTCGGAGCAGCAAGCCACGCTCCTTCAATTCCTCAAGCTCCTGCAAATCAAGTGTCAACAAACAGCGTCCGTTCAAAATGCCGCTTCCTGACCTGGTGAGTTACTGCTTATCAAGTTTATTTTGCTGCCTACACACCTTCAGGAGACACAGGGCTGATGGCGGTAGGCTGTGGGCGTGTAGACGTGTAGGGGAAAGGAGAAAATCAGTGGTGATGGACAAGGAATAGAAGGTAAAGAGCCGTGCCCTATGTCTTTGTACTCATCTTTCCCTTTCTACCTCTCTTTCGACCCATATATTTCGTTGACTACCTACCTTCAGGAGACACAGGGCTGGAGGAGTTGGTGGTGGTAGGCTGTGGCCGTCTAGGGGAAATGAGGGAATAGGTGGCACAAGACTAGTAACAGATGGAAAACAGCCACCGCCTTTCTCTACCTCACTCTCCCATTATGTTTCATTACTACACACCTTCAGGAGACACAGGGCTGGAGGATATAGTGGTGGTAGGCTGTGGGCGTGGCGTGTGGGGAAGGGAAGAAATATGTGGTTGAAGACAAGGAATAGACGGAAAAGAGCCACCTGTAGCCTTTCTCTACCACCCTCGGCCAATAATTTTGTTGACTACACCTTCAGGAGTAAAGTGATGGATTGTGAGTGAAGTAGAAGTGAGGTTGTAGATTTTGTATGCCCATATAGAGTGGGAATTGAATGTGAAAAAGAATGCAAAATAATTTTGAATGGTGAAGAAATGGAAGTCAATGAGTTTAAGTACCTTGGATCAGTTAGGTGTAAGCATGGTGAAACGAAGGGAAAGATAAGAAAGGGCATTGCAAGGAAGAAGGGTGGTAGGGTCTTTGGGACGAATCATGGCTGGCAGAAGTATGGACCTGGAGGTAAAAGGATTTGAGAAATACAATAATAGTACCAACCCTCACATATGCAAGTGAAATGTGGGCTTGGAATGAGAGTCAGAGGTCTTGAGTGCAGGCAGTGGAAAATGAGTTATTTGAGGAGTGCTTGTGGTGTGAGTAGAATGGATGGAATGAGTAATGAAAGCAGGGCTGCAACACCCTGAATCTGGGATTTCCTTAGATAAAGTCGAAAATTACCCTGTTTTGTACAAAATTACCTTACATTTTTATCATGATTACTTTAGATTTACCTTATATTATGTAGTTAAGTTTACCATGTTTTCAAAAGAATTGCTTCTATGTTTATCATCTATTACACTTAATTTTGTGAAAAGAAAGGCAACATATAAAGAATACTATAACATTTCTTTTATTACTGCTGCTACATCATACAAAAGAATTAGGTCAATGTTATAATACAATATGTAATAGGAACAGAAGTTCTTTGGCCTTGGAAAATCACAGTATCCTTTCCCAGTATTATATACCTATACCAGTAAACTATATTAAAGTAAGTTATAAATATCTCAGGTACCTTTATCATTATCAAAGAAATGTTAAACCGAGGCATACACTATAATAGGAATAGAAACTTCTTTGGTCCTTGTTATATATCACAAAATTCTTTTCACTAACACACTTCTTTGGTCATTTTCAATCACCTAATTCTTTTTCACTAAACTCTAAACTAAAAAAATTGAGTATATTACTTTTGTAAATCATATTTCCTATGCAGTATTGGTTAAATTGAGGGTTAGGGTGAGGTTGGAGTTTAGAAAAGGGAATAGATGGAGGAAGGTGAGAAGAAGGTGACCTGTATGAGATTGCATCAGCAGCGTATACAAGGAGGAATATGGAAGAATGGTGACTGGCAATGAAGGAGGTGTCAATGGAGGTAGGAGAGGATGTACAAGTGAATGAAGTGTAGGAAAAGTTCAAGGAAGAGGAGGGCATATAGGAAGATGTTGAAAGGGAATGTAATAGAAGAGGTGAAAAGGAGAAGGAAAGGGGAGTATAAAGCATGCAGGAATCAGGTTAAGAGAATGGTTAGGGAGAATAAGACGAGAGTGGATGAAGAGTTTGGGAGAGCACTGTGCGACAAGTTTAGAGAGAATAAGAAATTGTTTTGGATGGAAGTGAGGAAGGACAGGAGGGTACGTGGTGAAAGTGAGAGGATGGAGTGGTGTTGGCGGCAAAGGAATAGGATGCAGTGAGGGGTGTATGGCAGTGATATTTTGAGAGGTGGTAGACAGCAAGTACAGGAACAGATAACTAGGGAGGAGGTTAGTAAAGCAATAACTAGGCTGAGGGGAGGAAAGGTACCAGGTGTGGATGGAATAAGTGCAGAAATGCTGAAGTATGGAGTGAGAGGAATGAAGGAGTGGAGATACTGGTTAACTGGTTAACTGGTTATGAATAGGCATTTACAGTACTATACATGTGAAATACTAAATTTTGTACCTTTCTGAGAGAATGTCCTGGCACTGACTCTCAGTAGCATTACTTTTTACTTGTTTAAGTACTTTTCTGAGATCACTGTCCATTGTAAGTTCATGTGCACTTATTCCAACCCGTTTAAGACCATTTTTAATATGCAACAAGCTAACAAGACTGCATGGCTTCAGAGAATTTCTTAAGTCAGTCTTTATTAAATTCAACTGACTGAATACCCTTTCTACAGCAGCATTGGAATGAGGCAGTGACATAACACATCCAACCACTTTCATCAGGTTTGGGTACTTTGGTTCCCCATTCATTTTCTTTTTTCCTAGTTGAGATTTCCAAAATTCTACAACATCATTCTCACCAAAGCTTCCAACCTCTGTGTCAATTCCAAGGTTTCTCCACTCCAAATCTGCATATTCACAGTTACAAATTGTTTGTAAATATGGAAAAGCCTTAAAAACTTCCCTGAGGCTACGGGGCTTCATATTCATTGCATTTTCTGGTGTTATGAAAGAGAGAAGCTTTAGAGTTTTAACTTGGAATCTGGTTCGTATTTGATTAACCAACTCAATTAGAAATGCTTTACAGGTAGCTTTGAATTTCTTAATACCTTCAGTATCTTTGCAAATTGATGAATTAAGAACTGTGTCTGTAGCTCCTATTCCAATATAGACATCCTCCAGTGGTACATGAAATCTAGCACTTTCAACATCGAAAGACAGAGGATCACAGTTGCGGACTACCGGTACCTGAATAAAATTCCCCATTAGTTCTCTCACTAGGCTTACAACTTGGTCATGAAGGTTTTGAATTTGAGGACTTGAGCTCTGAAACAGTGTGTTAAATTCATTGACCCTGTGAAGCTGCACTTGAACAAACTGTAGCTGAGCTTTAATGAATGGGTTATTCAGGTTCCTGAGAATACTGTCTGTCACATATGAAGGGTCATGGTTTTCACTAACCACAGATGTAAAATATAGTGTTAAGGCATCCCATTGTTCTAATATACGGGATACACAAGCTTCTAATGACAGCCACCTTGTTTGTCCAAATGATAGCATTTTGTGGGGTGAAATATTAAGAAACTGCTGAAACTCTTTAAGTTCATGCTGCCTCAAACTTGATCTACTAAAGTGAGCATATATGTTTCTACACAAGTCTTCTAGTGAAGTTGAAAGTTTTAAACAAGCATGTGACACACAAAGATGAATTATATGGCAGCTACATTTTACAAAAGAAATATTGGGATAGTCAGCTTTCATTAGAGCAGCAACACTATGTCTTTCTCCGAACATCACATTACATGTGTCAGAAGCAAAGCCTATGATGTTGTTGAGAGGGATATTTTTATCTTCAAAACACTTTTTTATTGCATCATATAATGACTGGGCATCACATTTTTCAACAACAGCCATGTCAAAAAATGATGTTACAGGCTCCATTTTTTCATAGTCAAAATACACAACACAGAGAGCTAACTGCTTTTCACTGCTAATATCAGTTGTCTCATCAGGAATTATACTAAACATTGTTGTTTTCAAAATTTCTACAAGAGATTTAGAGAAGTGGAACCCCAGACCCTGCCGAGCTATATTAACACATTTTGTTCTACTCATGCTCATTTTCTGCAAAGAATCTTTCTCAGCAGAGTTGGATGGACAGAGAGCTTTGACTAAATCAATTACAGAGTTAGCTAATGAAAATGGTAGATTGTTTTCTGCTATGAAACCACACACTCTGGCTTCAGTCAACATTTCATAATCAATTGTGCTACTTTGGGCAGTGAAGCAGTGACTAACAGCACGCTGTAATTTACATGTTTTCATCTTCTGAATATGTCCCGCACTCTTCCCGTGTCTTTGTATGCCAGACTTTGAGCAAGGTACTGGTGTAGCACAAAATGAACAGGAGGGCCTTGCTTTTGAATCATTGATGGTTTGAGGTGGTCTCAACCAGTCTTTGAATTCTGGAATTTGTAGCCAGGCATGGCGAAACTTTTGCTTGTAGTTACTGCTACGTTTAAGTTTTTTTGAGCGACTAGGTTTAGGAGATGAATGATTGGAGCTATCTGTATCCTCATCATAGCTTTCTTCACTCTCTTCTACAGCTGCTAAAGACATGGTGAAGTCCTCAGAAACACCGTCGGGATAATATGAACACTGTAATGGGGCGAAGATGCTATTACCTTATATGCAATTTCTTAAAATAATAGGTATACTAAGGGTATTAGGCCTATATATTTTATTTAGTTTTAACAAGGGTGAAATAATGAGTGTAGGCAAAACTAATATGACTGTAGACTACTCATTAAATAACAGTACCCTAGGGACTTGGGAGTTCAAGTAAGTAGTGACCTACGCCCCAGGGAGCAGTGTATAATAGCTAGGAATAGAGCTAACAAGATACTAGGAGTGTGACAAATAGGAGTTCAGAGGTCATTCTGAGTAAGGAAATTCACCAACTTGACATTTTCCTGAAAACCAGCACTAGGAGGGCGATAAACTAATACAAGATAAACGGAAAATTTGATCAAGTATACAACAACAACATTCTGGCAATCACATTTAACAGCCTGAAAAGAAAAGTTATCATGAACATAAAAACTTAGTGCTTAGTGTGTGTGGGACATTCCCCTGAGGCAACTTTGTCTCCTTTATTTTGGGTGCTTTTCTCGTGATTTCCACCTCCAGATGTTTACCAAACGTGTAATTTTGGATATTCTTTAAATATGTGTAAATTATTATCGTCTGAAAGGGTCCGTCACGGTGGGGCCGTCCTGGTAAACACGGGGCCGTGAGGGAGGACCGTCGCGGAGGGCCGTCGTGGTCAGGGGCCGTCTTGACCTGCTTCCATGATAAGTAGTCGATATACAACACGTCTGTTGTGGTTTTATTTGGAGGACGGCTTTAGTATGTCCACAGTGGGTCTTTAAAAGTATACGAGCTGGCTCAGTTTTTCCCCTCTCACCCGTGGGCTGCACCATTCCTCACCAAGGCAGGAGCCGCTGTTGGTAAGATTTACCCACACACACACACTGTGACACAGGAGGCTTTCTGTTCTCTCCCCTTACCTTTGTACCATCCATGGCACCACAAACTAGGCCTACCACAGCCTATAACACGCTGTGGCCGAGCAGTCCTGCTGGCAGTGGCTGCTTCTGTTGACGTCGGTCGCTTCACATTATTGTAAACAGTCAGTCAGTCACTCCAACAGTCCAACTCATTTTCCTTTTTCTTATTTCTGCACTTTATCAAAGGCTAACGTGACACCGATTTTTAAGAAAGGAGACAAAAAAGTACCAGGTAATTACAGGCCCATTAGTCTAACTTCGGTTGTAGGTAAGCTACTTGAGGGCATAATTAGAGACAAAATTGTGAGTTACCTTGAAAGCCACTCATTAATTGGGGACTCACAACATGGCTTCCGAAACAAAAGATCCTGCCTATCAAATCTATTAACCTTTTATAACGACCTCTTCACTGTTTATGACGTAACCAAATCACTGGACGTAGTCTATCTTGATTTCCAGAAAGCGTTTGATAAAGTCCCGCATCATAAATTACTTTACAAATTAAAACAAATAGGTATTGACGGTCAGGTAAACCAATGGATCGCGAATTGGTTGAGCAACAGACAACAAAGAGTAGTGATTGACGGATTTAACTCAGAGTGGGCGCCTGTCACTAGTGGCGTCCCTCAGGGCTCGGTTCTTGGCCCAGTGCTCTTCATTATTTACATCAACGACGTGGATGTTGGACTCAATAACCGCATTAGTAAATTTGCAGACGACACAAAGATTGGTAACTCGGTTCTCACTGACGAAGACAGGCAAAGCCTCCAAGAGGATTTGCACAAAATTTCAGCTTGGTCGGATAGATGGGAGATGCCCTTTAACGTAGACAAGTGCCAGGTCCTTCAAGTTGGAACGAGAAATAAAAAGTTTGATTACGAAATGCGCGGCGTTAAACTCAAAAGCGTTCAATGCGCCAAGGACTTGGGGGTCAAAATCGCGTCAAACCTCAAATTCTCACAGCAATGCATCGATGCAGCAAATAAAGCGAACAGAATGTTGGGCTTCATTAAAAGAAACTTTTTATATAAGAATAAAGATGTAATACTCCTGCTCTACAAAAGTTTAGTCAGACCCCACTTCGAATATGCGGTACAGTTTTGGTCTCCCCACCATGCAAAGGATATTGCTAAATTAGAAGGTGTTCAGCGTCGGGCAACGAAAATTATCCCTTCCTTGCGCAACAAATCCTACGAAGAAAGGCTTTACCCTTAACATGTTCTCTTGAGAAACGTCGCCTCCGAGGAAAACTGATCGAATGTTTTAAAATACTTAATGGTTTCATGAATGTAGACAGATCAACATTGTTTATGATCGATGACACTTTATGACGAGGAACAATGGCGTAAAACTCAGATGTAGACAAGTAAATTCAGACTGCACCAAATTTTTCTTCACCAACGTTGTAGTGCGAGAATGGAATAAGCTCCCATCATCAGTGGTCCAGTGTAACACGATTGACTCCTTCAAAAATAAGCTCGATCGTCACTTCCTTCAACTTAATATCAACTAGAGTAGAAATGCAACGTTTTGGAGTCTTCTGATTAATGTAAAATCACTTAGGTTTAAGGACAGACCACCAAGTCTGGACCATGGGGTCTGTGTGGTCTGATTTTCTATGTAAATCTATGTAAATCTATGTAAATCAACTTAGTATTTATCAGTTATTGATTGATTTACACATTTTGTTATTTACTAGTGTTGTTTTTTTATGATATTTGTACAAGTGGTGAGGGTGTCTTTGAAATGAGTCGACAGTGGAAATCATGTCTAAATTACTTCAGAATTACTCCAACACCTGCTAAATTACGCTAGAATTACGCTAAAAAGAGCATTACTCTAAAATTACCTTAGACGATGTGAAATTACGCTAGTTTAAGGTAATTACGTCAAAAGTTGCAGCCCTGAATGAAAGTGTGTATGAGCCTTTTGAAATGTGTCACGGGGGTGAAGGGAAGAAGTGTGGAGTGGTGGAAGAAGTGAAGCGACAGACTTTGTTAAAGTGGTTTGGCCACATGAAGTGAATGGAGGAGAGTAAGATGACCAGAAGGGTGTATGTAAGTGAGATAGAAGGAGGGAATGCTAGAGGACGACCTCCAGTGCAATGAAGAGAGATTGTGCAGGAGTATATCAGGAAAAAGGGTGAAAGATCCTTGAGAAACTTTGAGCAGGCAAGGAGGGAGTGTCTGGATAGTGAAAGCAGGAAACTTCTGCCGTAGCCATCCCCTGGTGGGAGCTCCTAGGAGCAGACGTCGATGAAATGTTAATGATGAGAGAGAAACCATTTATTTAACAATATCTTAATACTCTGTTACGACTGTCAATGTATCTATCCCAGTGGGCAAAACTCTGATAAACCTGATCAATGGAATTCACGTGTTTTAACACGTGAAATTCACGAGAAATTTTCACGCGAGTTTTACGTGTCGTGAACACGAGTGTTTCACGTGACCAAAACACTTGAATTACTCATGTAATTTCCAAGGTAATTTCTGTATTAATACGATAATATCCTAGCTTATCGGCAATGCATGTCCTGTATTATTTAAAGATATAAATTCCAAGGTAGGATTTGTATATCTGGATTTTTAAAATCTTGTATTGAATAGAAATATATACATCCATGTACTGAAGGATATTTGTATGTATTCCTTATAAGTACTACAACGCATAATATAGTATGGCACTATACTATGATGGTAGTACAAGGAATACATACATGAATATCTTGAAGTGAATGTATATCTTTCTATACAAAGCACAGGATTTTAGGAATGCAAATACACACATCCTACAATGACATTTACATCTTTAAACAATATAGGGTATGCATTGCTGATAAACAAGAAAATAATCAATACAGAAAATTAACATAAAGCACTACAGCATTGCTGTATGTATTGCAATGAGACATAATATAATACTATGTAAATTTAATATCCATCAGGAGAAAGAAAAGCCACAATACAATATAATACTATGTAAATTTAATATCCATCAGGAGAAAGAAAAGCCACAATACAATACTGTACATCATCATTTTCACAATTTGCTGTTATTCATGGCAGGCCTGCAGTCAAGTCACAGCAATAGTGGGTGAAAGGAGGCAGGAGGCAGTAAAGTT
Organism: Eriocheir sinensis; assembly: GCF_024679095.1. Classification (NCBI taxonomy): domain Eukaryota; kingdom Metazoa; phylum Arthropoda; class Malacostraca; order Decapoda; family Varunidae; genus Eriocheir; species Eriocheir sinensis. Next base: position 18,885 of record NW_026110406.1, on the reverse strand, counting down.
ACCATGACTCCGACTCCAGCTGAGTTCTTGGTAGCATTATAAAGCCAGTTTCATTATCAACAACCATTTTGTGGCAGTTATTTCAAAATAAAGGAGTCAGATTTCAGATTTTAGTTTTACCTCCTCAGCCCTAACTCAAGGACTGTTCTACACAGTATGCCTTGATATTACAGGTGTGGCTCTTAATTACTAATACAAATTTCTGTTCATGCTTTGAGAATACACATATCTTGTTGCTACATTTTTTTGCACACCGTACCTGGAATAAAAATGTGGGTATCAACAGTTTTCCTGAGTCTAACCAAACTGTTGGACAGATCATAGAACAGTTTTCACAGTAAGGACAGGTTTCAAATAGTGTAGTTCTACAAGAATTTATAGGCCAAAACCCTAAAAAATGTCTGAAGTTACCTGATTTTATGGTATCCCCTGACCCAGCATCACTATTTGCCCACTACCCTACATGATTTAGTTTCCACTTACTTCATTTTTGGGGCATTACACAATTGTGTTGCAATCATGTGTATTTCTGTTAAACTCACATCTCTGAATTTCTTCATAACAGTCTGTGATGACACTTCACAATCTTGTATCCAGCAACAAATGAATGACTCGCCTCTGGAATTCTGGAAAAAATAGTGAGGAAAAGAAGTTTTAACATACACTTGGCATTTTAGAACAGGCAATATTTCAATCCTCCTCAGATATTGTTATCCAAATGTGGTGAATCTGAGTGAGTGAACCATATTAATTATGGTGTGGAAATTATTTAGAGCTACACTCTTACTTATTGAATCTTCCTACTTACACATACCCACACAAATCAACAATCCACTCTCCACCAAATATTTATATGAAGTAGTACCTATATTATACAGATTAATGCTAATAATTTATTAACTTAATATCATAACTCCTTTACAAATCACAACACAAATCCAATAATAATCTATTGATAATGATTTTTGCAGTAATTACATGGAAGCTGAACAATAATATTTAGACTTTCAGTATTGTAATACTTTCCAAAGCCCTGGCATGTTACATTGTCGCTACATCTCCATTAATTTTTATACTTTTGGACAGATTAAAAAAAAGTATTTACAGGATACATTGTGAAAATCATAGCATTGTAAATTACAATCAGGCATGATGCTGTAAGTACATGGTATAGGACACTTGTGTAATCTTTGGAACCTGCAGGTGATGATGAGTGGTGCCACTAAGTGAAAGACAGCAGGACTTTGGTACACTCACTGTAATGCCAGGTTACCGAAAATTGTGATCACAATGAATGCAACCAGAAAGGACCTAAAACCGTTAGGACAACATAACTCAGTACATTTACAATATAGTCATACAAGAAGAATTGGAACACCTAACTAAAAGCACTACACAGTTCATTGTTTAAAACACTTGAGCACTACTCAGTGCACAAAAACTTTTCAACTTACTTGCCCAATCCATAGGAAATCCACTTTGACGGTTTTCTCCTTGGTTCAAGGGTTGAACATCATCAAGGTCTTCACTAGACAGATTCTGAATCCAATCGCTCCCTTGTCGGTCACTGCTGTCATGTCTGCTGCTTTGGTCACTGTTGTCATGTCTGTTGTGTCGGTCACGACTGTCATGCCTGCTGCGTCGGTCACTGCTGTCATGTCGGTCACGACTGTCATGTCTGTTGTGTCGGTCATGACTGTCATGCCTGCTGCGTCGGTCACTGCTGTCATGTCTGTTGTGTCGGTCATGACTGTCATGTCTGTTGTGTCGGTCACTGCTGTCAAGTCTGCTGCATCGGCCACGACTGTCATGTCTTTTGTGTTGGTCACTGCTGTCACGTCTGCTGTGTTGGTCACTGCTGTCATGTCTGCTGTGTCGGTCACTGCTGTCATGTCTGCTGTGTAATCACTGCTGTCATGTCTGTTGTGTCAATCGCTGCTGTCATGTCTGCTTTGTTGGTCACTGCTGTCATGTCTCGTCTGTCGGTCAGATCTGTTCCTTAGGCTGTGGTTGTCATGAAGGTCCAAACTGCTGTGTAGGGTATCAGGCTGACTGCCTTCATCTTGCTGTTGGTAACTACTCTTCTTTTGCCGGTTACTTTCACATCTGTGAAATATATGTAATAGGAAATATTAGTAATTATCCTGGTCGGACATTAAACTGCTTCCGTGATGGGGCCACAGTTCAGGAGATTTGTGGTTTTGGAGAGTGGAGTCACTCCTTTTACGGGGGAAACAGCCTCAATATATAGATAGATAGATTCACAGCTACATTTTGTCATACTATATTCATCTCAGATTGAGATCACATCATAGATGACCTCATCCTATATAAGAAATACAGTAATATGACCCTTTACTGCACATGGACTGCATTCGTTTCTCTACATCAGGTCATGATCACATAAAGCAATTAGTTGTAGAATACAGCTACATCTTACCTGTCAGAATTATGTCTTTTCAGATTTTTTTCTTGCTGCACTTGGCAAGCCTTTGTGTTGATGGTTGTATGGGACAACCTTTTGTGGTGGGGGGGGAGCAACTGTTACTTGTAAAGATGGCCCTGAGGCAAAGTCTGTGAAAAAATAATAGCTGTTAACAAAACAAAATTTACTATGGTAATATCTAATAATACAAATATGCTTATCTACTACAAATCTATAATAAAGCAAAATTTGGCAGGAAGAGCAAAGCAATGTGTGCTGAGATGGTTTGGTCATGTTGAAAGAATGGAGGATGACAGGTTGGTGAAGAAGATAGTACGTTCAAACGGGAGGGGTAGGAATCTGAGAGGGCCTTGGTTAAAAGGATGGATTGATAGTGTGAAGGAGGCAGTTAAGGGAAGGGGACTGACACTAGAGCATAGCAGTAGAGTGATTGTGCGTGACAGGAGCACAGGAGGCAGCTCAAGGGCACGCAAAAAAGAAAACAATAATAAAAAAAAGCCCGCTACTCGCTGCTCCTAAAAAAGAAACAAAAGAGGTGTCCAAAAGCAAGGTCAAACTCGGGAGGAGAGATGTCCTGATACCCTCCTCTTGAAAGAGTTCAAGTTGTAGGCAGGAGGAAATACAGATGAAGGAAGATTGTTCCAGAGTTTACCAGCGTGAGGGATGAAAGAGTGAAGATGCTGGTTAACTCTTGCATAAGGGGTTTGGACAGTATAGGGATGAGCATGAGTAGAAGATAGTGTATGTATGTAGGTACATATTTTTGTCTAGAAAAACCTTATACATGCTTGCAAATGTCAGTAACTGAATACAGACTTATGTGAACAGTCCAAATCCTGACTACTAATAAAGTCCTTTGGCGGAGCTTTCTTCATACGTTTCTTCCTACCACGCAAGGTCAAACCATCTTCCCCATCCAGGTCACTGCTGCTTCTGTCACTGTCTACTGCTGATGTCAGCTGGTACTGCTCACATTCCTCGTAACTGTCTGAAACCCATTTAAATGCTTGTCTATTTCAGGTTTTCACTGCAAACATGACTCAATAACTTTTTAAACTTCCAAACCCTTAAAAGTGTTACTCCTCAGGTGTATTAACCCTATTGCGAAAAATGACAGATCATATAATTTACGGAGGGAAGAAATTAAGACAACTGAAAGTGATTACAATAATCCCTCCTGTATTTGGATTAATGGGGCCAGAGACTTGTTGGATTGGATATGCAGAGTTTCCAGATAAGGGAGGATCTCTTCGATCTGCCTTAACCTCTTCGTTACTGATGGCGTACTGTAGTACTTCATATAAAATTTTGGCTAAGGAACTGATGAAGTACAGTTACCAATGCTTTACAGTTGTGGTCAATACAATATGTATTACTTACCAGAAGCTATTTTTACTTTTATCAATGGAAATTTTCTCCATGATTTGGGGTCTGGGTCTTCTCGACTAGTTAAGGCATTGTGAGCATCAACTTTTGATGGCCAATATAAAATCTGGCTGCCTTCAACTATCCAGGTAGATGGTACCACACACTCCTCTTCTTTTCTGCCCTCCAGCCACACTGATCTTTTCTACATCCTGGAAATATTAATTTCATGCTTATTGCAATAGAATATGTTCAGTCTCCCATATAATTGACCTCCGGCAGGAACCTATAGTACCTTATGTTTTACCCATTGTTTCTTAGAGAACTTTAGCGTCATCAAGACAAAAATCAGACATGGAGACTATGAAAAAAGGTATTATTAATGGCAGTTTATAACAATACATTACCAGTGGATTTAAACATTCTGATCATTTAAATCTCATTATCAGTTGCATTTACCAGTCGGAAATAGCTTCTTGGGATCTGGGGGATCCCAAGAAGCTATTAGGTTAAGTTAGGTCAGGTTAGGGTAATTATCCCACTGAGGTCCACCCTGTCTTTTCACTAAAGAATTTCAGAATGCAATGGTTATTAGGGTTTTACATGTGATTCCAATGTTGATTTTTGTTGGAAATCATTAGTTTTATTGCTATTACCTCCGGAGGTGAGGAGTGAAACCAATGATTCTCGGCAGAAATTAATATTGCAATCACATGAAAAACATTAATAACCATTGCATCCTGAATTTCTTGAATGAGAAACTAATAAACAAACACCAAACACAACCTAACCTAACTTAACCTAACTGAACCTAGACTAACGTAACGTAACCTAACTTAACGTTTTGTATCCTAACCTGGCTCACCTCAATCGTCTGAATCATAGTCCTCATCACTGGAGATACGAGGCGGAGCTAGGACATTTGGCACACAAGGAAGCCGAAGCGGAACTGAATTTGAAAATGAAGCGGGATGGAATGAAGATGCTAGACACGATGTCACTGGCTGATAGAAATAAAAAAAAGGGGCGGTGATTGGTTGAAGGAATCTAGGAATTTCTTGCAAGAGTTCGCGCAGGTCCAGTGTCATGTGAGGAAGGGACGCAGCAGCCAAGAGACTCCTAGACAGCCATAATGGCGCGTCTTCTCACACACATAACTATAAATATTTTTAAAAATTGTATCTCGCTTATTACTAGTTTACGACGGATGATTACTTAGAAGAAATTGTTCTACTCAATGAGAGGATTATAAAGATGATAAGAAAATCAATACGCAACAGGGTGGACCTCAGTGGGATAAATACCCAGGTTAGTTTAGGTTACATTATGTTTCGTCTCGTTTTTAAGACATTCAGGCAACTTGCACAGCTAGACTAAAGCACAGCAGTTAATTTGGGATACATCCAAGAAATTATTTCCAACTGGCCAATTTGGGGTCAGGTTAGGTTAGGTTATCCTGAGGGGGTACAAGGGGGGCGCCCATGATAGCATTCACAAATAAAAAGTTAAATATCAAAAAAATCGCTGGCGGCGTTGCTATACATTTGCGATACATATATGCAGCTCAAAATGTTCAGCATAAGGAGTCTTACCCTTTGAGGTAGGTCTCCAATGTAGAAGTGAATAAGTAGTTAAACTGCAACTGTACCCTGCTATATATAGGTACTACACGTACAGTAGTACGTACATGATGTAATTACAGTCTTGTGCATTGTCATACTGTAAAATAAAACCCAGCTGTTTCCCTAACATCACTGCATTCAAGGCGAGTCAAATGTAGGTACACCCACAATCCCACAACCCACATTCTTACCAAAGATTCTTACCTTGTTTGCGGTGATTTCACTGTCCTTTGGTCCACGAGCAGGGTCTTCAATATCTCTTAATGCACAACAGAGGGAGAGGAAAACCCAATAACGAGACAAAACAGGGAGAAATCTGTTGTTGGCCGCTCAACACGAAGTCCCGAGTGAGGCAGTTTAGGCGGGAAAATGTTGGATTTGTTTTGTTCAGTTCAGTGTTGTCAAGAGCGCTGATTTTCAGCGCATGATGCTAAAGCCATAATTGCGGTCAATTAAGAACAAATGAAAGGCTATTTATGCGATTTACAATTTAAAAATTCATTATTTAGCAGAATTATAATATTTATATAACTACATGATGAGCCACAACCTTTCTGGTAGTAGGGTCAATATAGCATAATGTGCTATAATATCTAGCATTCTGATTGGCAACGCGTAAGTTCCCGCCCGCTCACACACACAAAAGAGAGAGAGAGAGAGAGAGAGAGAGAGAGAGAGAGAGAGAGAGAGAGAGAGAGAGAGAGAGAGAGAGTTATAAATGTAAGTACGTTTGGATAAGATCGTAGAGTAAGTGACATATATATATATATATATATATATATATATCTATATATATATATATATATATAGATATATATATATATATATATATATATATATATATATATACAGTCACCCCCGCTGCTCAAGGGTCTCACCCATCGCAGTTTCGTATTCATGGGTCAACTAATTGTGACCCCGCTTATACGCTGCCCCAGTTTCAAGGTGACACGATGCATTGACGCTAAATAGGAAGGCAGAGAGGAGGAGGAGGCAGAGAGGAGGGGAAGGGAGAGAGGAGGGAGGAAGGCAGAGAGGAGGGAGGAGGGAGGCAGAGAGGGGGGAAGGGAGAGGAGGAGGCGGGCAATGGACGTTCAGGCGGTGTCACACTAGCCCTTGTTCCGTCGATTAATGCCATTTCCTTCGATTGTTCAGCGTTCCGCCTGAACTTATCTCATGAATTTGTAAGACGATCAGGATCGTTTCCGCCTGCAAATTTCCGCCTTTGTTTACATTTCCAAGACCAAGACCGAGACTTTCCGCGTGGCTTCAACCTGTCTCAAACGCTCTCCTGCAGTGACAGCCTTCCTCATCCTGGTATCACTTCTGCAATGAGAGGTGTCACTAACTCCAGAAGTCTGTGGTACTGGCTCTGTCCAACCTGATCCAATTCTTCAGAGTCTCATGATCCTCTAAACTCAGCTCTTTAACAGCCTGTGGTACACTCCTTTCTCTTTCCGGACGAGCCAACCATGAGCGCATCCATGCACGCTTTTGGCTTGTTTAGCTCGTCTAAGTCTCACAATACACAGTATTAGGTTCAGGGCAGATATCTTTGCCGCAGCGTGGACTCCATGTTTGTTTACATTCCCATGGTCTGTGCCGACGGAAAGTTTCAGACGAAACACTGCTTGTGTGTGACAGGTCGCAGCCAAGATATCGACGATTTTCAGAAAACGACGGAAAAGTTGACGGAAAAAGTGCTAGTGTGACACCGCCTTTAGGTTGCTCCCTGAGTGACGCCACGGTTAGACTGTGACGTCATGCTTTCCTATTGGCCAGCAGCTCACTCAGGACGACTGCTATTGGTCGAGATTTTCTCATAGCAACATTATCCTAAAAAAAATTCACGCTACACACACTGCAGTGTTGCCAGATTGGGCTACTTATCGCAAATTGGGCTACTTTTGGGAACGAAAGAAACATGTTTTATATGACGTGTCAGAGGTGACTTCAAATGCATATTTTCCCATAGGGTTATAGTCCCGTTCATGGGTTCTCACAGATCGCTACCAAGTCCGGAATCTAAATACCCGAATTCATGGGGATGACTGTATATATATATATATATATATATATATATATATATATATATATATATATATATATATATATATATATATATATATATATATATATATTATAACTATTAATAACTTGAGAATTACCCCGAGATATATAGAATAAGACGTAGGATACATATTTGATGTATGTACATAAAATGCAAACTCGTGTTTTACACACATAGTTTCCACCTGAATTATTGCAACAGTTATACACTTGAATTTCTCTGCCAGTAATACCCGGGAAAACCACGTGAATTGGGACCCAGTTATACACGAGAATGTTAGATCAAGTTATACACGTGTTTATCTCGTGAATATCTAGTGAAAACACGCGTACACGAGTAATCCACAAGATTTCCACTAGACGTTCACGTGAAATTCACATGTTGTGCCCACTGGGATATGATTTTTATGTGAATATTTCTCCCTCTCCTTATACTGTATCTTATTTATTTCCTCTGTGTTATGTCTACTTTGATGATGTTTATAAGATATTAATGTTGGAAAAACTTTATATATCACAGAAAAATATGCGGGTTCTTCGGAGCAGCAAGCCATGCTCCTACAATTCCTCAAACTCCTGCAAATCAAGTGTCAACAAACAGCGTCCGTTCAAAATGCCGCTTCCCGACCTGGTGAGTTACCGCTTATCAAGTTTATTTTGCTACTGTAATCACATAAAATGTATCTTCTACAGTAACTTCATACAAGTAGGAATCATTGTATTAAGGAGTAAGTTTAGTATTTGTGGTTTGGAGAGACGGGTGGTGTGTCTGCAGCGCTCTCCGTCACCCGCTATCCCACCAAGCGTACATAGCCTACCAGCCCCTCTATGCCACAAATACAAAACTTACTCATTAATACAATGATTCCTACCTGTATGAAGTTACTGTTGAAGATACTTTTTATGTGTTTATATTTAGTATGACTATGTGAATGAGCTATGTAGGAAATAATCACGGAAAGTGTGCATTACTTTATAGGTAGCCTACTGTCATTGCCTTCAATGCTGCTGGTGTATTGTCTTGAAGGGCCCGTTCTCCCTTGAAAACTGGTATCATTATTATTGTACTTTGATTCTTAGGTGATGTCATTGATTGTTAAATTAGCGTGCCGTCATTCAATTAAATTACAAATATTTTTTAATCATGAAACTAGCTAGATTATCTCAATCATATATATTTGGTACATGTCTCTGAAACAATACATGACGTCATGAACAGCCAATCGGGTGAAAGGGGGGCGGAGCTTAGCCAGTATAGGGGAGGGGCTGCTCGGTGCAAATTGGCAAAGTTAATTTGGACAGACTATAGACACTCTCTCTAAACATTAAATAATAGTAACATTTTAATAAAAAAACTAATGCATATACTTTCTGCTGAAGTAATCTCTTCCTTTCAAAAATAAATACTAGCAACTTTGTAAACATGAAAATGAATAATAGTGACATTTTAATCAGACCTGGTAAGTAAGAATATAAAAGAAAATAAATTACACACACACACACACACACACACACACACACACACACACACACACATCTGTCGATGCTACTTAGATGTATTATCTAGGTAGCATCGACAGATGGTCCATTGCACTGGTCCACTGGTCCATTGCAGCTGCCTGCTTGCAGCAGTTGAGTTGAGCCCCACAGTAGAGTCTGGCAAAATGCCCTGCCACTCAGCATAGGGACTGCTGATACTGAAATTAAAGTTATAAAAACAAAGTTAATATAATGTATAATAGAATAAATTTGTCACATACACAAAGTTACAGTAATATATGGAAGATTATGACTCCTTCCAAATCAGATTACACAAAATAAGATTTTGTAACCATTACAACTATTGTTGATAATAGAATTTATCAGTTATATAAATATGTTTAAGTTATGTATATAAGCTAAATTACGAATTCTTCCGAGACAGACTCCACAAAATATGATTCTGTACCCATTGCAATAACCGAATACAAGATTCTGAGGAGAAGATGAGCCATTTAGATTGGACTTGAGAATCACCAGGGAGCCAGATATTATAGAGGAGATGAACTATAAGAGCCCTATAAGGAAGAGCGATCACGTACTTATCGAGTACATTTTACGAGAAGGAGGTAAAATAATCAGGAATGAGGACTACAGGAAAGAATGGTTTAACTTTAATAAGGCAAATTTTGAACAACTTGGGAAACATTTTGAGGAAGCACAATGGGATCCTTTTTTTGAGGCTGAGAATGTGGAGGATAAATGGGCTATCTTTGTACAGATTTACAACGAAGGAGTGGAAAAGTGGGTACCAAGGATGAAAGAAGGCCAGAAATCAAGAGAAGAGTGGTATGATAGAAAGTGTGTAGATGCCAAGCAGGATAAGGAGAAGGCATGGAACAAATGGAGAAAAAATAGGAGGATGGATCTATGGAATGAGTACAAAAGGAAGAGGCATGCTAATGTCAAAGTAAGAAGAGAAGAAAAAAGAAATTTTGAGAAAAATATTGTAGATAAGTGCAAAGACCAGCCAAAGCTGTTTTATAAGTTCTTAAATGGAAAGTTGAAAAATAGAGATGAGATTCAGAAAGTTAAAGTTAATGGTGAAACTTTTGATAGTATCAGTGAAATAGCAGAAGTGATGAATAATTGTTTCCAAACAGTGTTCGCAAGGGAGAGTGAGTGAAGGTGTAAATGCAGTGCCGGGAATAGAGTACATGGGTCTGGAGAGAATACAAACATCAGCAGATGAAGTTAGAAAATTATTGGAAGAATTGGATATTAACAAATAGCCAATTCTGATTCAGAGGAGGACAGTCTTGTGTAACTAATCTGATCAGCTTCTATTCAAGAGTAATTGATATAATACAGGAAAGGGACGGTTGGGCAGAATGTGTGTATCTGGACTTAAAGAAGGCGTTTGATAAAGTACCACACAAGTGATTAATATGGAAATGTAATCATGTTGGAGGTCTGGGTGGCTCAATATTGGATTGGATTATGGACTTTTTGACGAAGAGAGAAATGAGAACAGTAATCAGGAACAATAAATCAAGCTGGATGGATGTGACTAGTGGAGTCCCCCAAGGATCAGTGCTGGCTGTGATTATGTTTGTAATATATATTAATGACATGACAAGGGGTGACAAGCTATATGAATATGTTTGCTGATGATGCTAAAATAATGAGGAGGGTGGCTAATGAAGAAGTCTGTAGCCCTGAGCCAAGATCTCGATAGAATAAGCGAATGGTCACGCAAATGGGAAATGACATTCAATACAGAGAAGTGTAGCGTGATGGAGTTTGGTAAGAGCAGTAGACGAATATTGGGGAACTACTCTCTGAGTAATGAAAGAATCATGAAAAAACCTGAAGAAAAAGATCTGGGAGTGATCATAACAGATAAGTTATCCTGTGGAAAACATATAGACCGGATAACTGGGGAAACATACAATCTTCTTTGAAACATAAAAGCAGCATTTACTTATTTAGATGAAGAAATGGTGAAGCAACTAATAACATCGATGATACGTCCAAGACTGGAATATGCAGCATTAGTGTGGTCACCTAGATTGAAGAAAGAAATTAGAAAGTTGGAAAGAATACAAAGAGCAGCGACTAAATTACCGGAAACTCTGAGAGAACATACTTATAAAGAAAGACTGGAGAAATTGGGACTAACAACACTGGAGAGAAGAGAGAGGGGACCTATAGCATTGTACAGGATACAAGAGGGATTGGAGAAATTGGACAGGGAAGACCTAGTGGTACATGACAGAAGTGTGACAAGAGGCAATGGTAAGAAATTGAAGAAGAGTGACTGAGAAGAGACATCAAGAAATACAGTTTTCCATACAGAAGCGTAACAACATGGAACGGACTTGACAAGGAGACTGTGTGCAAAAACGATTCATGAATTTAAAGCCAAACTGGATAATAAGCGTTATGGAGACTGGACAGCACGAGCCTAGTACGGCTCTTTTCCTGTATTTCACAACTAGGTAAATACACACACACACACACACACACACACACACACACACACACACACACACACTACTCACTTAGCCCACTTAACCTCCAGGTGAGTAGGGGTGGAGCCAAATTAATGATAGTCTGTTCACTTAAGTCCGACCCAAGCTGACAACATAAACCTAGGCGTGTTTGCAAGCTGAGTGCTGATTGATTACTGCTATGGCTTCCAAGTTTTCTTTAACCTCTGCTTGTGTTTATCTCACGCAGCACTTTCTGCTAATCTGCACTGTGCTTACGAACCCGCTTAGGTCTATGTTGTCAGCTTGGGTTAGACTTAAGTGAACAGACTTTTTTTTATAACCAATAACATTCCCAGTAAACATGACTCCACCCAATTTGTAAATCTGACTCCCCTCCATGTGCACAGGGACATGTGCCACACATATCAAAGGGATTTTGACAGTCAGGCCCAACAGCAATGCTGGTTTACATCAGCTGTTGCATTATGGTTTCCAACTCAACCCACCCCTGATTGGACCAGGAGCAGGGACAACTCACCAAGAGGCTGCTGAACTGTGTCAGAAATAAAAAACTAAATTCATTATTACATAACTATAAGTAACCATAAAGCGGACATGGAACAGTCACCCCTTTGGGCTGGTTTACACAGACACGCAGACATGCATGGACTGCCAGCAGGACATGGAAACTTCTGTTGGTATAATTTTCCTTTATTCCTATGATGTGGCTTCTTGGACAAAGAGTCCTCCATTTTGTGCGCCATACATGCCCCAGTCGTGCCGTGAAACTATGGGAAAAGTGATGACATAATCAATTTACACATCCCAAACTTTCTGGCTCCTGCACTGAAGCCTAAGTCGTATATTGTTGCATTCATAGCTTAAACTATTCTAAACACTCTTATACACAGTATGTGAACATTACATAGCTTAACATTGTGTTATAACATAGAAATATTAGCAAAATATACTGACCTCCAGTGCCACGGATTGAATCACCGCTCCATATCGCTGAGTCTACAATTCATATCCACTTATAAGCGACAGACTACGCTGCCAACGTAACCCAAACAAACGAACATCGGCAGCTGCGTGCAAGCGTTCTTAACGGCACCTATATTACCTTCTAATAGCACCATACAATTTTATCCTTTTAGCACCATCTAAATTCTATAGCACCACCTAAATTCCATACACATTAATATTTTACGTAATAACAATGAGGTATAATGAGGTATATTGATACCACAGTTACAAACCAAATACATGCCCCTCCCTCCTCTGTCAGTGTCACTATCATAGCAGTCATCAGAGTCACTGTCACTTTGATTCGCCCGCGCTCTACTTCCGCCTGGAGCAGAGGAACTACTTGACGCGTCACGAGACATGACATGTATTCCGAACAAAAGTGGAAAATGATCTGTGGCCTTCGGTAGGCTGCCGCTGCGCGCTGGAGACCAATGAAAGTGTGTACGGATGCCAGATGCCTCCACCATTCTTCTGAGTCAAGAACTGGAGGTATATTTGAAACGGTGGGAGCGTAGAGTGTGATGATTATATATATGATCCCTGTACGGGTGGGGTGTGTAATTTATATATATATATATATATATATATATATATATATATATATATATACGATCGCCGTAATCTAAGGGTTAAATATCAATAATAATTATAATAACAGTACTGATAATTATATATCTATCTACATACTTGACATAATTCCCCTTACGGGAGTAGCCCAAGACAAGGAACTCACACACACGCATGCACACCTGTGAGGCATTGCAGAGGGACCTGGATAACACATGGGAGTGAAGTGGTACATGGCAGATGGAGTTCAACCTTGGGAAATGTAAAAAAATAGAGTTAGGTAGGAGTGGTAGAAGATGTGAATATGATTATAAGATGGGAAGTGAGATAATATACAGAGGTGTGGAAGAAAAAGATTTGGGAGTGACTCAGAGAACATGTCACCGAACAAACACATCAACAGTAGTAGCGAGATGGGGCCATGTAATGGCCATCCCTTTGCAAAGAAAAATAATAATGAATAAATAAATGTTACAGGAAAATAATAAGAATATTTATATTAGTATTACACCATGAATGTGTGTGTGTGTGTGTGTGTGTGTGTGGAGTTGAGAGCTCAGTGGCATCGACTGACCTGAGCTATTTCCCCTTTGGTTTCTGTTTTGAGTTAATGGTAGGATACAAGGTGTGTTCTGAGTGATAAAAAGTAAGATGTTAAATGATGGGTTCATAAAATTGTGTGAAGAGGTGATGTCAAGCTGTCAACTGTAAACGGGCGGAGGGGTGTTTGACTGTTTGTAGGAAGCGGAGCGGGAGACTGGAAGAAGAGGAATACTTAGACTGGGATGGTTTCTGGCAGAGAGAGAGCACGAAGTCGTAAGTGTGCTCTTCTCCTTCTTTACCTCTCATATTTGTAATGCCCCCGATTGTAGCTTCTTTTCTAAATCTTTCCTATTTCTCAACACGGCCTCTGGCGTGTATCGAAATAACATGAGAAATTAATCAAAGAGTGAGGGTATTCCCGCTGCCTGGGATTGAACCCATTGGGACCAGCGTGGACGGTGAGAGCCACTCCACATCGAAGTCGGGCTAAAGAGGTGCCCATCACTGGGCTAAGTGGGTTATGGGAGGCTTGTCATCAGGGCCGTCAGCCGCACCGCTGCATATTTACTTGATTTTAGGTGTAAGGCAGTCAAAGTGATTGAGGACCATATAATTATACTGTAGAGGCAGCAAGTGAACTTGTCTGGTGACAGTGGTGAGTATGTAATGCTTGTATTAGGACGGGAGAGGTGGCAGAAGCGACGCGAGACGCCAGTGAGTGGGACCTGTAAGGCTCGACCTTTTGCCGCTATATTACCACCTTTTAATGACCGTTTGTGCTTGACAGTGGATAGTGTAGAGTGGCTGAGTGACTTGTATGTTCAGCACTTGAACAATGGAGCTGCTGAGTTGAATAAGAGCAAGTGGATCTATTTTGAGAAACATTCATTGGACGATGTAGGCCTGCTGCTGACCGCTGCCTCATTCATGTTATCCGTATAATATTTTCTGACCACAAACTCCAAATTTCTTAAAATTATGATTGATAGACTTCATTTTCTGTTTATGTAGTAGATTTTTTCTCATAGCGCGGTGTGTCATTTCTTGAATTCACGCAGGCTTGGATTTGTGCCTTTCCTTTCTTTACATATTACTTCCCTCCTTGGTCAGTAAAACGCTTCACGCACGTACTCTATCTGGTGTAAGAAAGTCAACACTGACTCGGCTGATGCCCCGGATAATTGACGTTAACTCAGTTAGGTAAATAATGAAATAATGATTAAGAATAATTAGCCTACTGCAAAACACGTTAGGTGAAGAAGCAGCAACCAAGCCTAATCTAAAGCAATAAGTGACCCAGGTTTTCTCATTTGGAAGTGCTCACCTCAGTTCTAAGTGTCACTAAACCCTTGCCAGAAAACTGCAGGGACACAACAAGAGCTGATGGGTGCTCTTGGAAGTGTGTAGCTATTGAGCTGCAGATGCATTTCAGTCCCATCGTGATGGAAATAAGTTCAACCAACTTTTACCCAACCTGAGGAAAGGTACGGAGATATCATCCAGAAGCCTTGAACAATCAGAGGTCATCAGAAACATAATTACTATATAACCTCCAACAGCAACTCCATAGGAGTACTATTGAAGAAGAGCTTATTTTTCTCTCCCATTTTCGGATTAACTGCTATAGCAATAACTCAGGGAAAGGTTTGCATCTAAACACATTAGGAGTTTTATGGTAAATCTTGTTCTCTCTCTTTCAATGTGACTTCGATAATATTTTAGTGTACTTGAAGGAGGCAGTTGAATCTTTTATTGAAAATTCTTTGATGGAGATGCAGATCTCAAGTTGAAGATGAATATTCACGGGGCAGAGTTATTGGAAGCGTCGTTAATCTCATGAGAGGTCAAAGCAAGTTGTGAAGACATTGCCATAGCCCCCAAAACTGGGCAGCCACATACATACAAAATTTTCCAATCTTATTGCAATTTTTTCAGCCCTTACCTGTTGTTAATTTCCACCCAAATGAGCGACATTATTAAATGCCCTTAAATTGCTTAAAACATACCTTAGGAACGCAATAAGGAAAGTCGTTTAGATGGATTCAGCCTTATTTTATCTATTGTGACACAAATCTTTGATCAATAAGTGAAGTCCTTGATGAATTTGTAATGTAAGAACAGACGCATAAATTTGAGGTAAACCAGTTTCAATGTATTGTTGTTAACAGTAACTAATCTAATTCATCTAGTTAATTTTGCATCTTATATTCATAAAATACCTGGACCCAGTTTCCATGCGTATCTGTGTAAAAACATGGTATTACAGCAGCAGCCTGTATAAATGAAGAAGATTATTATATGTTATATGAATATAAAAAAAAATTCCTTGCTGGTATATTACTTTTTTTATCAGAACATGTAGTTCTAAAGTAAGTAGTGTTGTTTCTTGAGGGTAAATTTTTGCAGTCCAAAATTACAGAAATGAACAAGATTTTAACAGTAATGTTTGCTCAAGTAACATAAAATTAGTACTTTTAAGATTATTTAAACTCCCAGATTTATGTTGTACTGTAAATTGGTACCATATAGCAAACTTCTAAAATGTACAATGTATGTATATATGTATCAATGCATGTATGTAAATACCTAATGATTAACTAATATATATATATATATATATATATATATATATATATATATATATATATATATATATATATATATATATATATATATATATATATATAAATACCTAATGATTAAATATATATATATATATATATATATATATATATATATATATATATATATATATATATATATATATATATATACACACACACAAAATTTAAATTACGGTGTATTTTACCCATGAGATAACACTTAAATCATTTTTAATACAGTTTATTTGATTTTCATTAAATCATTATTTTTTACTCTGATTTAAATTTATCAAACTGATTGACGTATTAATTGATTTGAATCAAAACAACCTCAAGCGACCTAATATAAGCAAAACGTCATTACGAAGTTTAAACGTACGCCAGTGACGAAGATATATCCAAGAGCAACTGAATATACCAGTTCTTAATAAGATCAAAGAAAGATTATGATAGAGAGAGTAAGTGGAGAATAAATAAAGAAAACGAGATATTTCCCATGGGACACTGAAACATTTTCAATTCCTTTTGTGTGTGTGTGTGTGTCTCTCTATATAATATATATATATATATATATATATATATATATATATATATATATATATATATATATATATATATCAGTGAAGTAACTGATCATTTTTTGCTGTTCCGATCTCATCTGATCACTTTTACAACTGATGCGATTCCAATCATCCGATCATTTTTTTAAGTACTGTTGTTTTATTAATTATTCCGATCATGCTAGGACCACAAAACTTATAATGATATTTATTAATTTTTGTATAAAATAATAATTTAAAAACCATTTTTGGCGTTCTTTATATATTAATAATTTCAAATAAGGCTGTTAATTATTATAACATTTTTCTTTCGTAAAATAGGACATGGTAAAGGAAAAAATCTTTAAAGTATATCTTATTTAGTCATTTATTTAAGCTCACCCTTTTTATTCAGTTTATGGTAGGGAAAATAATTGTTCAATATTCTAATTATTGACGTTAATGACTTCAAAAATTACGTCACCAAGACAGCAGCCGCCCGGCACGGATGAGACAGACCCGTCCCTCCGTCGTTTTCCTCGATTAAACAACATGGCCAGTGAACCACGACTTGATTGCTGTCGCCAAGGTGCTTGCTGCTGAGAAGTTAAGGATAAATACACTGGTTAGATTAAGGCCCTGTCCCACCAACGCCCGGTAGACATCTCGAATCACCGCTGAATTGGGTTACTTCGGCACGCCCACGGAAAAATCGGCACTGGTCGGCGGTCAACGAGCGCATATCTTTCCACGCCGGCACGCACCAGCTAGAGGCCAAAAAGACGCAGCAGTCGACAATAACTTTATCCGAGAGCGGCCCGACAGAATTTTGATCACGAGATACAATGTGCCGACACCCCGTAGCCAAATGTTCTCGTTCACAAAAGGGGGGCATGGAGTCTGTCAGACGGGCCATATTGTTCAAGCCGGAGAGTATCGAGTGGCCAAATGGGATGTACTCTCCATGAGCGCGGCCGGCCAGACCACGTGTGGCGGACGGGCAGTACATGCTTAAGCCAAGGCCATACCTTTTCTAACTGTATATGTAAAGGAGGGTTGCACATCTTGGTGATGAATTGTCTCACCGCAGAATACTTCTTAGCGGGATCATGAATGGTGACATTACACCGCTTCTTCGATATCATGCGCACAGTACTTTTCTTACCTGTTGCAGTATATTTACAGTAATAAATGAAATTATTTTTAGGCTTCATCCGCCTGCACAGTTCAAGTGCTGGAAAAACAGTAAGAAGAGAAAATAAAACATTACGGTATCTCCATGGATGCGGTACTTCTAACTCAAGAGCAAGCGCGCCTCTATGTTAGGCGCGCGTCGCACCCTCGTATTTTCTTCCGTACCTCACGGCTTGAACAATATGGCGGCTCGATTTGACAGCAGAGACTATGGCGGAAACTGGCTTCACTCACCAGTACAGCGCGCTCGGGGCTGTGGGCCTCTCCACCCTTAATACCTCCATGCGTTCATTACCGTGTCTCTGCCGGGCAAGCACTCAGGCACGTACCGGCTCTGCCGGACGCGTATCGGCCATTACCAGGTCATAATTTCACCCCGGTGTTCTTACACGGTGTGAGTACGGTGCCCAGGAATGCGCACGGCAGGGTAAACGTTGCACTGGCTGGCAGGTAGCTGGCAAACTCACTGGCCCAAGTTTATATAAAACCGGCCACCCTATCCAGGGTTGTAATGGGCCAATTAAAAATAATTAATTGATAAAGGCCCGCTTCCTGGGATGAAGCTTAGAAACAGTATCGTACATAGAAACTACAGTACTCGTAAACAGACCGAAATGGACGGCTAGATTACGATCGCCCAAAAAGTCGGTCTGTCGGCACTTGCTACGGACCGCCTTGGCAAGGCCGGCACCCTCCCAGGGGGTGTCTTGAAGGCCACGGTTGCTATTTGGTATTGAAGAACCGTGATTGGTATTGGACTCAAATTTGGTAATAAAACGAATGAAATTTGGTATTGAACTATAAAAAAAATTAAAAATAAAGGAATATCTCCACTTATACATCCCTTTACGCAGACACACACCAAAAAAAAAAAAAAAACGTACATAGACAGTTCAAGCTCCCCAGTATCCAACCATTTTTTTTTTTTTATAG